>NC_052307.1:82434033-82589033 GCF_016432855.1 Salvelinus namaycush
TATTTCTGCAAAGACTCCACTACTAAAGGACACCAATAAGAAGAAGAGACTTGCTTGGGCCAAGAAACACGAGCAATGGACATTAGACCGGTGGAATTGGTCTGGTGTCCAAATTGGATATTTTTGGTTCCAACCACCGTGTCTTTGTGAGAAGCAGAGAAGGTGAACGGATGATCTCCGCATGTGTGGTTCCTACCGTGAAGCACAGAGGTTGGTGGTGTGATGGTGTGGGGTGCTTTGCTGGTGACACTGTCAGTGATTTATTTAGAATTCAAGGCACACTTAACCAACATGTCTACCACAGCATTCTGAAGCGATACACCATCCCATATAGTTTGCGCTTAGTGGGACTATCATTTGTTTTCAACAGGACAATGACCCAAAACACACATCCATGCTGTGTAAGTGCTATTTGACCAAGAAGGAGAGTGATGGAGTGCTGCATCAGATTACCTGGCCTCCACAATCACCCGACCTCAACCCAATTGAGATGGTTTGGGATGAGTTGGACCGCAGAATGAAGGAAAAGCAGCCAACAAGTGCTCAGCATATATGGAAACTCCTTCAAGACTGTTGGAAAAGCATTCCAGGTGAAGCTGGTTGAGAGAATGCCAAGAGTGTGCAAAGCTGTCATCAAGGCAAACGGCGGCTACTTTTAAGAATCTAAAATATATTTGGATTTGTTTAACATTTTTGGGTTACTACATGATTCAGTATGTGTTATTTCATAGTTTTGATGTCTTCACTACTATTCTACAATGTAGTAAATAGTAAAAATAAAGAAAAACCCTTTAATGAGTAGGTGTCGAAACTTTTGATTGGTACTATACATGTTCGTGAGAGTCTCACCTTTACACAGATGAGTCATATTAGTGTGTAGCCCCAACTATTCGGACTCTACAGACAGAAGTTGGCAGGTCGGCTGTACCGACTTCAGATGAGTCTTGTGTGGCCTGTGGTCGTCCTAGAGCAAAACAACCGACATGTACGTGTGAGTCTCATCTTTCCATTTTCGGCCTGACAAACACCGCTCTAGCTCTGTCACCTTTCACAGCAGATGTAGAAGTGTTACTTAAGCAGATGTGGTGGATTGAGACGCATCCAATGCAAAAAAAAACAGATGTCTAGCTTAAACTGATAGATTATTAAATGTTTTGTATTATGCTAATATGATTTCAGCAGGGGCGAGGACAGCGACCTTAGGGGGTTTAAATCATTCAAGCTAGAGATACCAAACCAACTTTCTCATGTTCATCTCTCTCTCTCTCTCTCTCTCTCTCTCTCTCTCTCTCTCTCTCTCTCTCTCTCTCTGTGTCTCCCTGTCTCTCTCTCTGTCTGTCTGTCTGTCTGTCTGTCTGTCTCTGTCTGTCTGTCTGTCTGTCTGTCTGTCTGTCTGTCTGTCTGTCTGTCTGTCTGTCTGTCTGTCTGTCTGTCTGTTGCTGTCTGTCTGTCTGTCTGTCTGTCTGTCTGTGTGTGCATGCTGGGTGTTTTTGGAGGTTGAGTGTTTGGTGTGGAAAGCTCTATCCTAACTAACTTTCTTGATTCTTTTCTTTACATGTTATTTTCTATGGTGGAGGGTTAATGCAATATTTGTTTTTAGCGGTATCCAAAGTTTTTTTTCAAAGTTAGGGTGGAAGAGGACAGAGTAACTTTCCTGGGGTTTGGAAGGTGTGGTGTGCGCAATGGCTTCTCAGCCTAGCGCAGAGGAGACACTGTTGTTACGGCATGGATTCAGGTGTGTTCCTGAGAACGGAGTTAAGGTGGAGGAGGTTCTGCTCGCGGTCGGTGAACAGGTCGGAGCTGAATTTATACATTCTGCTTCTAGAATGAACAAAGCTGTGGTTGTGTTCATGAAAAGGGCTAATTTGGTTGGTAGGCTAATTGCTAGCGGAATATTTGTAAGGGATGTGTTGGTGTCAATTTCACCTCTCTCTACCCCTTCAACAAGAGTGGTAGTGGCAAATTTGCCTCCGTTTATTACGGATGATCAAATTAGGAAAGAGCTGAGTCGTTTGTGGTAAGTTTGCTAGCGGTTTCCGTGTACTGTCAGCAGGCTTTCAGGCAGATGCCGTTTAGCACGTTGTTTCGTTACGGAGGGAAGTGTTTATGTTTCTGAACTACAATGAGCAACAGTTAAATGTGCACTTTAAAGTGAGGCATGGGGAGGGGCTCTATGCAGGTTTTGCCAGCACAGATAGTCTACGGTGTTTTGAATGTGGGGATTTGGGGCATAAGAGCTTTGCGTGCCCACATAAAGGCCGTAGACAAGGTGAGGGTACAAGAGCCAGTGGGGGAAATTGAGGTCAAAGTGCAGGGGGTAAGGAGATGCTGGGCCTAGTCAGTCTAGAGATGGTGGTGTAGATGAGGCTGGGCCTAGTCAGTCTAGAGATGGTATGGTAGTGGAGGCTGGGTCTAGTCAGGCTAGAGATGGTGGGGAAGCGGAGGCTGGGTCTAGTCAGGCTAGAGATGGTGGGGTAGCTGAGGCTGGGCCTAGTTATGCTATGGAGGGTGGTGTAGAGGGTGCTGGGTCTAGGCAGGCTATGGATGGTGGGGTAGCTGAGGCTGGCCCTAGTCATGCTATGGAGGGTGGTGTAGATGATACTGGGTCTAGTCAGGTTATTCTAGTGGATGAGGAGAGTATAGTGGGGAAGTGTAAGAGATTAGGGGGGGAGGAGGAGGGTGTCAAGCGGAAAAGGAAAAAGGGTGTGGACAAAGGCACCATGGAAATGTTGCCTGTTGCTGTGGGTGAGGCCCTAATCAGAGAGAAATGGCAGGTGGTCAGGGTGGGAGATAGAGATGAGGAGGGAAGTGAGTCTGAGGAAGAGGATGAGGAGTTATTTTTTTCAGACTCCTCTTCAATTGGCCCGGAGCTGACAGCCAGTCAACCAGAGGGGTCTAAGTACACGTTGAGAGAACTGACAAGGTTCCTGAATGAGACTAAGGGGAAAAAAGTTAATCTTGAGGCTTTTTTTCCTGATCCTAGAAAGTTTGTAAGATCAGTACAACATGCTATGAGAAATGAGGGGCATGGTGTCCTCTCACCCAGGAAACGGTTTAGGTTGAGGAAGTGGGTCACAACAGTGCGTAAAGGTTTACCTTCAGACACTGTTTAAATGTTTAATTTCTTTCTGACACTGGGGCTTTTTGAGCTGTGCTATTGGTCTATTTCTCTGCTGGCTTTTCTCCCACTTCTTATGGAGACTCTTCGGGTAGGCTCGCTCAATATAAATGGCGCCAGAGATGCGGGAAAGAGGAGTGTGTTGGGTGAATATGTAAACAAAATAAAGTACATGTGTTGTTTCTGCAGGAGACGCATAGTGATGTGGTGATGAAGTTGATTGGGGGCTCTGGTGGAAAGGGGCAAGTGTGTTGAGCCATGGGACAAATCTTAGTGCAGGGGTGGCAGTCCTTTTTGCACCGGGTATGTCTGTAAAAATTTGCTCCTCAAAGGGAGGTGTGTAGGGGTAGGTTGCTTGTTGTTAAAGCAGAAATTAACAACATGGGTTTTGTCTTTATAAATGTGTATGCGCCTAACACAGGGAGAGAAAGAGGGGTTCTATTTGGGAGTCTTAGACAGAACTCTCACAAGTAGCGCCTGAGGAGACGCTGGTGATCGGAGGTGACTGGAACTGTACAATGGATTTTACAAAAGACAGAAATGGGGAAGAGCCTCATTCAGTGGGAGTGTTAAGGACATCATTAATCAGTTTGACCTAGTGGATGTTTGGAGAACTAAACATCCAAACACAAGACAGTATACATGGGTGAAGGTTTTTGGGGCTAGGGTGAGTGCAGCCTGACTTGATCGTTTTTACATGTCCAGGAATTAGAGCAATAGGCTGCTGGGCGCTACCATTCTCCCAGTGGGGGTTTTCGGATCATCACATAACCATGGCTCGGCTGTCTATTTCACCAGGGCCTCGGCAGGCATCCTATTTGAAGTTTAATGTAAAACTCTTACAAGATGCCACTTTTTTGCTCAGGTTTCCAGACTTTTTGGGAAAGGTGGGGGCAGCGAATAGAGGAGAATGAGTCTCTGAGTCAATGGTGGGATGTGGGGAAAGTGCAAATTCGGCTTTTCTGTCAACAGTACACAGCTCTCTCATCCTCAGAGGCTAGGAGAGTATTGGGGGAACTAGAGCATTGTATTAGTGAGATGGAAGGTAGAGATGGTGGGGCAAGGCAATGTAGGCCTCCAGGCTAATTTAGCCGAATTACGTAGGGACCTGGGCAGTTTTTTCCAGATTAAAGCAAAGGGAGGCACTTGTAAGAGCTAGGTTCTCCATGCTCAAGGAGATGGATGCTCCCAGCTCCTTCTTCTTTGGTTTGGAAAGACAGAGCAGTGAAGCCAAGGGTATGCATTGTCTATGGCTGTCTGATGGGCGGGTGAGTTCTGTGGTGGGGGAGATGCGGGAGCGGACTGTGGAGTTTTATACTGAATTGTATAGGGCAGAAATGTGTGATCCTATGTGTGCTCAGGTCTTGTTCGCAGGACTCCCTAAGCTCTCTCGGGCACAGAGGGATGAAATGGACATTCCTCTGTTGTCACATGAACTGGCAGAGGCCGTAACCCAGATGTCCCCCGGTCGTGCCCCGGGGGTCGATGGACTTCCAGTGGAGTTTTACAAAAAATTCTGGGGAACAATTGGACAGGACTTCTTTTGCGTGAATGACAGGACTTCTTTTGCGTGAATGCGTCGGGGTAGGAGAGTTGCCGATGAGCTGCCGTCGGGCGGCTCTGACTCTCCTGCCCAAAAAAGGGGACTTGTGTGAACTTAAGAACTGGAGGCCTGTGGCATTACTCTGTGCGGACTACAAGATATTTGCCAAGGTCCTCTCTAACAGATAATATACAAGGACCAGACATATTGTGTACCGGGACGCTCAATCACGGACAACTTGTTCTTAATTAGGGACATGTTGGACTTGTCGAGAGGTTTCTAATGTGAACTTTGGACTTGGTCTCTTTAGATCAAGAGAAGGCTTTTGATAGAGTGGATCATGAGTATCTGTTTAATGTGATGTTTGGGTTTGGGAAGAGTTTTGTGACCTGTGTGAAGCTGTTGTATGCTGGGGTGTCATGTATGGTTAAGGTGGGAGGGGGGCTCAGGTAGGCCAGTCTGGGTGAGACAGGGCATTAGACAAGGATGCCCTCTATCTGGGCAGCTATACACACTAGCCATTGAGCCTTTTTTAGGACTGCTACGCAGGAGACTGCAGGGAGTGTGCTGGACAGGCATGGATATGGTGACCAGGAATAGCAGTGTCAGCATATGCAGATGATGTTTCTGTGATGGTCAGGGATGGTCAAGATATGCAGGAACTAGAGACCAGTCTGAAGGTGTAAGAGGGAGCTTCATCAGCTAAGGTAAACTGGGGAAAGAGCAAAGCTCTGTTTATGGGGGGACAGGGCTCCTCCTCTGCTTCCAGGGGGTTTGCAGTGGGGTTGTGAAGGGCTTAAAGTGTTGGGGGTGTACCTGGGCTCGGAGAGGTGGGTCAGGAAGAACTGGGAGGGGCTGTCACAGGCAGTGGTGTCAAGACTGGCCAGGTGGAGGGTGGCTCCTGTCCCATGTGTCATATAGAGGAAGGGTGCTGATAATTAACAACCTGGTGGCATCTTCCTTGTGGCATAAACTGGCTGTCCTCAACCCCCCCGCCGGTCTGCTTGCAGACCTGCAACGCAAGCTGGTGGACTTCTTTTGGTCGGGACATCCACTGGCTGAAGTGTTGTACATGACCGTCCACGAAGGAGGACAGGGCCTGGTGGAACTGGAGAGCAGGATGGCTGCTTTCCGGCTAAAGGCGGTGCAGAGACTGCTGTACCATACTGATGTTGGCTGGAGGGAACCAGCATGCGCGCTGCTGAGGAGAGCTGGCGGATTAGGGTTGTACCAGCAGCTGTTCCTCATGAAGCTGGAGAGACTGAGTACAGCAGGTCTCTCAGAGTTTTACTCTGCAATGCTGAGGGCCTGGCAGCTGCTAAGGCCCACACGAGAAGGGGGTGTTGAGCCTGGGCTGTGGGTGTGGGAGGAGCCTATTTTCCACAACCCAGCCATCCCTTTGAGATCGGTTCAGTCTGCCACCCTGCAGAGGCAACTGATGCAGGGGGTTTACAAAGGTGGGTGACCTGAGACTGCTGGGAGAGGAGGGGTGGAAAACCCCGGAGGTCTTGGCGCAACAAACAGGAATAACGTCTCTTAGGCTGCTGGAGAGATTCCTGGAGGAGGTCCAGGAGGCACTGTCTGAGCCGGTAAGGGGGGTGTTTGAGAGGCCAAAGGGAGAGGGGCCACCAATGTTTCCGCCACTGCAGGTGACGGCAGAGACTGGAGACTGGCAAGGGGGTCTGAAGACTTGTTAGATTTTAACACTCCCGAGCCTGGGGGAGTTTGAGGGGGTGGAGGTAAAGCCCTCTACAACCTCTGCGTTAAGGTTAGGAACATTAGAAGCCTAACAGGAGTGAAGGCACATCAGTGGCAGGGGGTATGTGGTGGTGAGAGTATGGTGGGTTTTTAGATTGGAGGGCGCTCTCTACAAACCCCCAGTACCAAAGAGGTCAGGGGACCTCCAGTGGAGGGTTCTTCATGGAGCCCTGGCCACTAACAGCTGGTTGGCACGGGTTGATCCGGGAAATTGGGCAGGGGTGTCCTTTCTGTCAAATGAAAGAATCTGTGATTCATGTGTTTTCTGTGTGCACCAGGTTATTGCCATTAATGTCGCTGTTGGAATGTCTGTGTGAGAGGTTGGGGGTGGTTTTTTGCTGTTGGATGTTTATAATGGGATACAGGTATTCGAGTAAGGAGAAAGCAAAATGTGTTTTGTTGAATTTTCTTTTTGCTCAGGCAAAGTTAGCTATTTGGCTAACAAGGAGAAACAGGGTCAAAGGTGGGGGGATAACAGACCCTATACTATTGTTTATTGGGATTGTCTTTGTGCGCCTTAGGGTTGACTTTGAGTTCTATAAAATGATAAAATGTGTGGAGATGTTTGAGGAGATATGGTGTGTTGGGGGGGCTGTCTGTATTGCTGGGGAAGATGTTTTGGATATACGGTTGTAGGAGAGGGTATTGTTTTTGTGTATTGTGATAGGGGTTTTGTATCATGTGGTAGATGGAAAGGTGAGTATGGTACATGTATGCAGTACAGGATATATATATATTTTTTTTAAGGGGGGGTGAGTTTTAATGAAATGAGAATGTTTCAGTAAAGAAAGGACAAAAAGTCAAAAGTCTCTCTCTCTCTCTCTCATTAGTCACATGTGCCAAATACAACAGGTATAGTTGTAGACCTTACAGTGAAATACTTACTTACAACCCCTAACCAACAATGCAGTTAAACAAATAAAAAATACTGATAAGAATAAGAAATAAATGTAACAAGTAATTAAAGAGCAGCTTTTAAATAACAATAGCGAGACTATATACCAGTTAGTTGAGGTAATATGTACATGTGGGTAGAGTTATTAAAGTGACTATGCATAGATGATAACGACAGAGAGTAGCAGCGGCATAAAAGAGGGGGAGAGGGGGCAATGCAAATAGTCTAGAAGCGTTTAGAAGTCTCTTGGACCTAGACTTGGCGCTCCGGTACCACTTGCCGTGCGGTAGCAGAGAGAACAGTCTATGACTAGGGTGGCTGGAATCTTTGACAATATACCTGACCACCGCCTGGTATAGAGGTCCTGGATGGCAGGAAGCTTGGCCCCAGTGATGTACTGGGCCATTCGCACTACCCTCTGTCGTGCCTTGCGGTCGGAAGCCGAGCAGTTGCCATACCAGGCAGTGATGCAACCAGTCAGGATGCTCTCAATGGCGCAGCTGTAGAACCTTTTGAGGATCTGAGGACCTATGCCATAATCTTTTGGGGGAATAGGCATTGTCGTGCCCTCTTCACCACTGTCTTGGGGTGCTTGGACAATGTTAGTTTGTTGTTGATGTGGACACCAAGAAACTAGATGCTCTCCACCTGCTCCACTGCAGCCCTGTTGATGAGAATAGGGGCGTGCTTGGTCCTCTTTTTCCTGTAGTCCACAATCATCTCCTTTGTCTTTCGTCCTCCCTCTCCATCTCATTTTCTCCATCTCATTCCCTCTCATTTTTCTCTCTCATTCAGTCTCTCTCCTCACTTTTTTAACACCCCCACTTTGCTATATGTTAGCTCTCCTGGATAATTAGCTACTGGAAACAACAGGTTTGTGTCAATGCATTGGTGTTTGGCTGTATGTGTTTTTGATTGTCTAATTAGTTTAATTCCAAAGCCATAGTGTCTGCCTCGACAACAACAGAAGATATTTCCAAAACCATAGTGTCTGCCTCGACAACAACAGAACATATTTCCAAAACCATAGTGTCTGCCTCGACAACAACAGAACATATTTCCAAAGCCATAGTGTCTGCCTCGACAACAACAGAACATATTTCCAAAGCCATAGTGTCTGCCTCGACAACAACAGAACACTGAGGACAAAGAACATCATTAATAGGTTCTAAAGGGGTGGAGGGACCAGAGCAATGTCCCATGGTATCACATTCCACAGCTCCTCTTTCATTCAGGTGAGCATTGAATGCTTATCAAATACTTCAAATGTTGCATTCCCTCAGCCACACATTATAACTAAGCGACACAAGGGTGGGATGGGCGGTACATAAATCCAACACCTGCTTGTTATTATTATTTAATGAGGATATATTCTCCATGGGTGTTTGTGTACAATGTATTCTAATTGAAGGTGTCTGGGTACAATGCATTGTCATTACTGAGGGTATTTGGGGACAATGTATTTGTATAGCTGTGTTTGTCAGCAGGGTATTTATAAGGCTAGACCTAACACATGAAAGAACCACCTATTTTTGTTCATCACATCACACAATGGAGATGAAACACCATGCGGATTACTCTACGGCTGCGTTTAGACAGGCAGCCCAATTCTGATATTTTTTCACTAATTGGTCGTTTGACCAATCAGATCAGCTCTGACAAAGATCTGATGTAAATAGATCTGATGTGATTGGTCAAAGACCAACTAGTGGGAAAAAAAGATCAGAATTGGGCTGCCTGTGCGACGCCTGTGTAACACGAATCAATTTGGACAATTTCTGTTGCAGCAAGTTGCAAGCTGTGACATCTCAAGCGACCTTGCTGATACACAAAGGCAAAGCAATTCAAATGGAACATGCAATCTTTTCATACATCACTTTTCATAAATTATTTGTTTATCCAAATGTTTGGTAATTGTAACAGCATTGATATAGGCAAAATTCTGTCTGTAAAATTTAGCTAGCCAAAATGTTGCCTATTTACCAACCATGTTTTAACAACAGCTAGCTAGCTAACCAAGATAGCGGCGAGCTAAGCTAGCTAGTGCAGTTCTTGTTGGACAATTTCAATTTCAAGGTCTGAGTTCACTTATAAAATGACATTTATTAGGCCTCCCGAGTGGCTCAGCGGTCTAAGGCACTGCATCGAGGTGCTTGAGGCGTCACTACAGACCCAGGTTCGATCCAAGGCTGTATCACAGCCGGCCGTGATCGGGAGACCCATGAGGCGGCGCACAATTGGACTAGCGTCGTCCTGGTTAGGGGAGGGTTTGGCCGGCCCGGATGTCTTTGTCCCATTGCGCTCTAGCGACTCTTTGTGGCGGGCTGGGCGCCTGCAAGCTGACGGTCGCCAGGTGTACAGTGTTTTCTCCGACACATTGGTGCGGCTAGCTTCCGGGTTAAGCAAGCATTGTGTAAAGAAGCAGTGCAGCTTAGCAGGGTGTGTTTCGGAGGGCGCATGGCTCTCGACCTTCGCCGCTCCCGAGTCCGCACTACCAATTGGATATCACGAAAAAGTGGTAAAAGTACAAAAAAATATATATAATAATAAACATGACAACTGGAACCGAATGATATGACGAGTAATGTTAACTTGTTTCTGCTTACTGACTGGACATTGTATCCAGTCAGTTTCTATCTCTTGCGATGATGCAATGCAACTATGTTGCAGGCAGTTTGAGGGTGACAGGTGGACATAAATTGCGTCCAGGTTGCTTTGTATGACATCTGCTTTAGTGTGAAGAACTCACTATCTGAGTGCGTTGGCGCATGTGGCTCACTGTTCGTGTGAAGAACAATATCTTAGTGTGATGTTGTCAACAAAGAAGATAAAAGGTGTTGGATAACTGTAATTGGTAGCAGAGAGACATGAGATATCAGACAGAAGTTTTAAAGCTTTGTTTGGGCCACCTGGGTCTGTTTTTCCTCTTTCCTATCTTCCAAAATAGAGAAGCCATTTTTGTGTAGACTACTCTTCACTACCCACTGAGCACACCACATCATTACAACCTGGATAATTGGGTAAAATTTGGTGTGAGACGTTGGATAAATGAGATTCACCCACTCAAAAAATACAGCTAAAATGTTGTTGAATTCCCAATGTGTCACTATGCTTTCAACCATCTAAAAGCACAACCAAATTCCAATGGAAAAGTTGTCACCCAAATGTCTATCCCTGAGCTTCAACCATTTAAAAGGACAGCAAAGCTCAAATGGGAATACAATGTCAGATATGTTGTTTATTTATACAACAGATTGCGTTATCACTGTGCTTCATCTAATAGCAGAACCGAATGACCTGGATTACAGTTGAGATTACATTAAAAAGTAAATGGTGCAAGTGATCAATTCTGTTGGAGATTCTGGTCAGATTATTACAGGAATTGTGATGATTTCCACCCGACCTGCGATGACCTATTCATGCTATCTTGAACATACACACTTTATATGATTACATAGGAAGACATTTATATAGTTGCAGTAACCTCACAATGTGGCCATGGATGTGTTACTAATTTTAAGGTTGATTGTTACATTAGTTTGTAACTCAAGGCCATTTACTGTATTACAAAAGTAATATTGAATTGTGTTTGGTTGACAAGGCATCAAAATATGAACATTTAAAGAAGATGTATCTGCTGCATGGATAGTTCCATCTGAGCCACTGGCTTAATCGCATTCTTTAACTTTTATTTTTGACTGAGTTGAAGACGTGAATCCAACATATAATTTGTGAACTTGTTGACAAGTTAATAGGATAGTTATTGTATTTCAAAAGTGATATTGACTCGTGTTTGGTTGTCAACAAAACCAAATATCAACATTGGAAGGAGATGCATCTTCTGTTTGGATAGTTCCATCTGTGCCTGTAACGACTATCCTCTTCTTCTGATGAGGAGTAAGAGATATCGGGACCAATTTGCAGCGTGGTAAGTGTCCAATTTAATATGTAAAACTGAACACTACAAAATACAAAATAACAAAGTGAAAGAACAAACAAAAAATCGAAACAGTCCCGTGTGGTGCAAACACAGACACAGGAAACAACCACCCACAAAACACAATAGACAACAGGCTACCTAAATATGGCTCCCAATCAGAGACAATGACTAACACCTGCCTCTGATTGAGAACCATACTAGGCCAAACACATAGAAATAGAACAACAGAACAAAAACATAGAAAAAACAACATAGAATGCGCACCCCAACTCACGCCCTGACCAAACTAAAATAAAGACATAAAAAAGGTCAGAACGTGACAGTACCCCACCCCAAAGGTGCGGACTCCGGCCGCAAAACCTGAACCTATAGGGGAGGGTCTGGGGTGGGCATGTACCGCGGTGGCGGCTCTGGAGCGGGACGAGGACCCCACTCCACCATAGTCTCGGCCCACTTCTGTGATACCTTAGGAGCGGCGACCCTCGTCACCGACCCTGGATTTGAGACCCTAGTAAAGGGCACCACTGGACTGAGGGACGCCTCTGGACTGAGGGGCAGCTCCGGACAGGAGGGAGACTCCGGCAGATCCGGACTGACGGGCGGCTCAGGCAGATCCGCTGACAGGCGGCTCGGGCGGCTCCTGACTGACGGGCGGCTCGGGCGGCTCCTGACTGACGGGCGGCTCGGGCGGCTCCTGACTGACGGGCGGCTCGGGGCGGCTCCTGACTGACGGGCGGCTCAGGACAGACGGGCGGCTCAGGACAGACGGGCGGCTCAGGACAGACGGGCGGCTCAGGACAGACGGGCGGCTCAGGACAGACGGGGCGGCTCAGGCGGCTCAGGACAGACGGGCGGCTCAGGACAGACGGGCGGCTCAGGACAGACGGGCGGCTCAGGCGGCTCAGGACAGACGGGCGGCTCAGGACAGACGGGCGGCTCTGGAGGGTCCGGACTGGAGGGAGGCTCTGGAGCGTCCGGGACTGGAGGGACACACAGGATACTTGGTTCTTAGAACAGGCACAGTACTCACCAGGCTGGATAGATCTACTGGAGGCCTGGTCCTTGGAGGAGGCACAGGATAGACCGGTCCGTGGAGGCGCACTGGAGGTCTCGAACTAAGGGCCTGAACAACCCGTCCTGGCTGGATGTTGATTTTAGCCCGGCACTTGCGGGGCGCAGGCACAGGACGCACTGGGCTGTGCAGACCCACGGGAGACACAGTGCTTAGGGCTGGTGCCATATAACACGGACCGAGGAGACGCACTGGAGACCAGATGAGCTGAGCAGGCTTCATCGCACCTGGCTCGATGCCCACTCTAGCCCGGCCGATACGAGGAGCTGCAATGTAGCGCACCGGGCTATGCCTGCGCACTGGGGACACCGTGCGCCTCACGGCATAACACGGTGCCTGTCCGGACCACCTCTCTCCACGGAAAGCACGGGAAGTTGGCTCAGGTCTCCTACCTGCCATGAAGTCCAAGGAACTGTCCGTAGATCACAGAGAGAGAATTGTGATGAGGCATACAGTGAGCTCCAAAAGTATTGGGAACAGTGACAAACATGTTGTTGTTTAGGCTCTGTACTCTAGCACTTTGGATTTGAAATGATATAATGTCTGAGGTCAACCCCCCCCAAGACATTCTAACCTCTCAACATTTCAATTACAACCTGGGAGGTTGGCAATTTTTGGGAGGGTATGATATTTGTGCTAACCTCCCAGGTTTTAATTGAAATGTTTAGAGGTTAGAATGTCTTGGGGAATTGACCTCAGTCATTGTATAATTTTAAATCCAAAGTGCTGGAGTAGAGAGTCAAAACAACATGTGTCACTGTTCCAATACTTTTGGAGCTCACGGTATATCTGGGGAAGGGTATAAAATATTTTCTAGACTGTTGAAGTTTCCAAGAGCACAGTGGTCTCCATCATTGGGAAATTGAAAAAAATATGGAACTACCCAGACTCTGCCTAGAGCTGGCCGTCCAACCAAACTGAGCAACCGGGCAATAAGAACCTTGGTCAGGGAGGTGACCAAAAACCCAATAAACACTCTGACAGAACTACAGAGTTCATTGGCTGAGATGGGAGAGTCTGCCAGACGGACAATAGTCTCTACAGCACTTGATCAATCTGGGCTTTATGGTAGAGTAGACAGACAGAAGCCACTCCTGAGAAAAAGGCACATGACAGCACGTCTGGAGTTTCCTAAAAGGCACTTGAAAGATTCAGATAAGGTAAAAGATTCTGTGGTCTGATGGGACAAAAACGTAACTATTTGGCCTGAATGCAAAGCGATATATCTGGATAAAACCAGGCACAGCTCATCACCCTTCTAACACCATCCCTTCCGTGAATCATGGTGGTGGTAGCATCATGCTATGGGGATGCTTTTTCAGCAGCAGGAACTGGGAGACTGGTAATGATAGAGGGAACAATGAATGAGCCAAATACAGGAACATCCTTGGTAAGATGCTACTTCAGAGTGCAAACGACCTTAGACTGGTGCAAATATTTACATTCCAACAGGACAATGACCGCAAGCATTCAGCCAAAGCAACGCTGGAATAGTTTCAGATCAAGAATGTGAAAGTCCTTGAGTGGCTCAGCCAAAGCCCAGACTTGAATCCCATTGAAAATCTGTGGAAAGACCTGAAGACTGCTGTTCACCGCCGCTCCCCATGTAACTTAAGAGTTTGAGAAAATCCCCAAATCCAGTTGTGCAAAGCTGATCCAGACATCCCCAAGACGACTCAAAGCTGATCCAGACACATACCCAAGATGACTCAAAGCTAACCTCTCAAGACGACTCAAAGCTGATCCAGACATACCCTAGACGACTCAAAGCTAATCCAGACAAATACCCAAGACGACTCAAAGCTGATCCAGACATACCCTAGACGACTCAAAGCTGATCCACACACATACCCAAGACGACTTAAAGCTGATCCAGACACATCCCCAAGACGACTCCTAGCTGATCCAGACACACTCTAGACCCAAACTGCTACAGACCTATATCTATCCTACCCTGCCTTTCTATGGTCTTCGAAAGCCAAGTTAACAAACAGATCACCGACCATTTCGAATCCCACCGTACCTTCTCCGCTATGCAATCTGGTTTCCGAGCTGGTCATGGGTGCACCTCAGCCACGCTCAAGGTCCTAAACGATATCATAACCGCGATCGATAAGAGACAATACTGTGCAGCTGTATTCATCGACCTGGCCAAGGCTTTCGACTCTGTCAATCAACACATTCTCATCAGACTGCCTCGCCTGGTTCACCAACTACTTCTCAGACAGAGTTCAGTGTGTCAAATCGGAGGGCCTGTTGTCCGGACCTCTGGCAGTCTCTATGGGGGTGCCACAGGGTTCAATCCTCGGGCCGGCTCTTTTCTCTGTATACACAATGATGTCGCTCTTGCTGCTGGTGATTCTCTGATCCACCTCTACGCAGACAACACCATTCTGTATACTTCTGGCCCTTCTTTGGACACGGTGTTAACTAACCTCCAGACGAGATTCAATGCCATACAACTCTCCTTCCGTGGCCTCCAACTGCTCTTAAATGCAAGCAAAACTAAATGCATGCTCTTCAACCGATCGCTGCCCACACCTGCCCACCCGTCCAGCATCACCACTCTGGACGGTTCTGACTTAGAATATGTGGACAACTACAAATACCTAGGTGTCTGGTTAGACTGTAAACTCTCCCTTCCAGGCTCACATTAAGCATCTCCAATCCAAAATTAAATCTAGAATCAGCTTCCTATTTCGCAACAAAGCATCCTTCACTCATGCTGCCAAACATACCCTAGTAAAACTAACTATCCAACCGATCCTCGACTTCGGCGATATCATTTACAAAATAGCCTCCTACACTCTACTCAGCAAATTGGATGCAGTCTATCAGTGCCATCCGTTTTGTCACCAAAGCCCTATATACTACCCACCACTGCGACCTGTATGCTCTCGTTGGCTGGCCCTCGCTTTATATCAGTCGCCAAACCCACTGGCTCCAGGTCATCTATAAGTCGTTGCTAGGTAAAGCCCCGCCTTATCTCAGCTCACTGGTCACCATAGCAGCACCCACCCGCAGCACACGCTCCAGCAGGTATATTTCACTGGTCATCCCCAAAGCCAATTCCTCCTTCGGCCGCCTTTCCTTCCAGTTCTCTGCTGCCAATGACTGGAACGAACTGCAAAAATAACTGAAGCTGGAGACTCATACCTCCCTCACTAGCTTTAAGCACCAGCTGTCAGAGCAGCTCACAGATCACTGTACCTGTACATAGCCCATCCAACTACCTCATGACCATATTTTTATTTATTTTATTTATTTTGCTCCTTTGCACCCCAGTACTGCTACTTGCACACTCATCTATCACCCCAATGTTTAATTTGCCATACTGTAATAATTTCGCCACTATGGCCTATTTATTGCCTCAACCCCCTTATCCTACCTCATTTGTACACACTGTATATAGACTTTCTCTATTGTATTATTGACTGTATGTTAGTTTATTCCATGTGTAAGTCTGTGTTGTTGTTTGCGTCGCACTGCTTTATCTTGGACAGGTCGCAGTTGTAAACTAGTCTACCTGGTTAAATAAAGGTTAAATAAAAAAAATATCCAACCATGTGACAGAAAGTTATATGAGGTGTGGTGTCAGTGTGAGTGTGTGCGTGTATGTGTGTGTCCATGTGCACATGCGATGGACTTACTTGTGCCCGAGCTCGTGGGCGATGGTGAAGGCCAGCGGCAGGCCCGTGTCCTCACTGATGCTGCAGCTGCGGTGGGGCTGACACATGCCTGCCACATGAGACAGGCCCAGGGTCTCACATGGCTTATTGATGGCCGTACAGATGTCCTTTCTGAGGAGAGGAGGGAAGGAGAGAAGGAGAGGGGAGGAGGGAGGGAGAGGAAAAGGGAGGAGGGAGGGAGAGGGAAAAGGAGGACGGAGGGAGAGAAGGAGAGGACAGAGGGAGAGAAGGACTGAAACATTGTAATAAGGAGCACAACAATTACCTTCAACATCATCACTTCCTATTCTTGACATGTGTTTAATGTGCTGAATCTATCAAGACCATGACCGGTGGGATGAGTCTCTGTGGAAAAGCTACTTAATTAAAACAATTGCAGAAAAGCACAACTCAGGAGCTCCAACTACCTTCTTTCAAAGGTCCAGGGAATGTCACCAAATCTCTGGAAATGTCCTTGTTGTTGTGGCGTTGCTCAAATTAATGTTCTGGTGGAGTCTCTAATTGCACTAGTTTGTCAAACAAAAGAGTCGTGGTTTAATGAGTGGCTTTGATTGGAAAGCGGTCTCATCAAAGAGATGGAGTGAGGGAGGAAAAAAAGGTCTATTCAATTAAGAAGGGAAAATATAATTCGTTTCTGGTGGTAAACTACAGCGAATAACAGTCAGGCCATCAATGGGAGGGGAAGGTAGGCAAAGGATCTCAAGGCTGTTTTGGTCCAGTATGGTGTTCTTCATGTAATGTCTCACATTCATTGTTTTAAAAGGACTGTCCTCCATGACTGAATGGTGAGGAGAAATCAATTTTGGGCGTTTCGAGATAAATAAAATAGGACAAACGCTTGCGAGGAGGACAGTACACTTCCTTCAGCTTCGAGGACGGCACCAAAAGGTACTACTATTCAGAAAGCACAATTAAGGAGAGGAAAGTACACTGAACAAAAAATATAAACGCAACATGAAAAGTGTTGGCCCCATGTTTCATGAGCGGAAATAAAATATCCCAGAAATGTTCCATACACACAAAAAGCTTATTTGTCTAAAATGTTTGGGCACAAATTTGTTTACATCCTTGTCAGTGAGCATTTCTCCTTTGCCAAGATAATCTATCCACCTGACAGGTGTGGCGTATCAAGAAGATGATTAAACAGCATGACCATTACACAGGTGCACCTTGTGCTGGGGACAATAAAAAGCCACTAAAATGTGCCGTTTTGTCACAACAAAATGCCACAGATGTCAATTGACTGATTTTCTTGAACTGTAACTCAGTAAAATCTTTGAAATTGTTGCATGTTGCCTTTATATTTTTGTTCAGTATACATCCTCTCCCCAATAGACTGCAAATGGAATTCAGCCTTGGTAGATTACCTGGTGAGAAGGACGGCCACGTCGTGATGGACCGCGTCTTCTTCTCCCTTCACGTTGAGCCGTTTCTGCCACTTACAGAAGCTGCTCAGGCTGTTGTCAGCGTGGTGGGTGATCTTCAGGTCTTCCTGCCAACCACAGGGATGTCATCGTTACGTTAGACAATGAAACATCAGATACCTTCATGAACAGGGGTGAGGTTTCCCAAAGCTGTGTAGCTTATGGCATGTGATGTCATAATGACATAATTTCCTGGATGTAAACAGGTTTTCTGGTTGTGAGACATTTATCTGGTCCCTGTAGAGCAGTAGTCAAGTAAACATAGTTTACACACCTTTTGTGGGAAAAAGCATTGAAAGAATAGGAAGCAGTACAACCCGAGACTTTTCCCACCAATTTTGTTTTACCCCTACATCACTGCTTTAGAGGCATTTAACAGATGTTGCTGGGAGATTGTTTCTACTAGACAGCCATTCTAGAAAGTAATACAATTGGCCATATTATCATAGCTTTGAGCTATTAGCTCTTGATGAAGAGTTAGATTCACCTTCAGGAGTCTAAACTGCATTCAAGGTTTAAATGTGCACTTTCAAGCATGATTATGACAACCCATTGAGAACCATATTATGGCCAACCACAGACTTTACTCTGCAGGGATGTAAACATCGACAGTCTAGTAGTTGACCCATAGGAAAAGTGAGCCTAAACTATATGGTTGTGTGTCAACGTATAGCCACTACAGTGTCAGTGTGTCAGTGGAATATTTGAAAAAAGGAAAAACCTGCTTTCTTTTAAGTTTTAATATATTTTTTTTTTTCAGAAGTCAGTGCAAACGAACGTGTTTCGGTGACAGGCTTAGTCAGCTTTAGACAAAGGCTTTGCCGAAATGCCTCCGTTTGCTCTGACCTCTGACCTGCTAAATAAATACATAAAAAATGAAAAGAAAACAGGTTCTTCCTTTTTTCAAATGTATGGCTTTTGAACCCGGCACCCAAATACTTTTTTCTACTACAAACGTTTGAGTTGATCAGGCCAATTCTTCTTTTAAAATATAGACATGAAACAGACACCTCTAGAACAGTTCCAGACGATTTGGTTAGGGAATGGTTAGGAAACGTACCCTACATGCCCTTTCTCAGACTACATCCTTACCATTAGCCAGTAACCAGGACTTCAGAGAGATTTGTTTCATCACTAGCTACACATTACACTTCCTAACACATTGTGCGAAGGGTGTAGGGGCCTATACTTCCTACACTGGGAGCCAGTGGTGTTCTGATGTAAAATGCTGTTTGAAGGATGTAACTGAAGAACTGGCTGTGATGATGACAAGGCTGAAGGATGTAACTGAGGCCTTGGCTATAATGATGACGACAAGGCTGGAGGGGGAAGAGGATAGAGACAGTAGTCAGATGGGGCTAGCGCTATCCATCTCTCACTCTCTCTCTCTCGCTTTCCTTCTCTCGCTAATGAGCTTCTCTGTTATCACCCCTCCACCAACAAAGTAAATCTCTAGAATGTTGTAGTGTAATAGACAATCCTTTCCCCCAAGACTAGGAGATTATGGCACAACATTACAAAGATGGACAGTGAAATAGACACTGCTTAACAGTTGAATAAACAGAAAGGCAGGTAGCTATGTACTGGCTCTCGCTCTCTCTTGTTCTCCATTTCTCTCTACCCCTCATACGGAGTCGGTCATCGCCTGTAGTCAGAATTTCCTATCATTACACAAACGAATAATATTATTTTATAGTTTACGGAAAATGACATTGGAACTAGTTTAGACCAATTACCAAGAGCATAACTGCTTCCTTTCAATGCATGATCATACACTAGTTTTAACAAGAGTGGAATCTCGACGCCATGAAAAGCAACGTAACTTTGCGACATCATCTTTACAATGTGCGTCCCATATTCCATTTCCTGGTATGACACTGGGACTCATGCCATTTAAATCTGTTATTGCACCCTACTGGTGTTAGGATTTGTGATCAATTCATAATTAGCTATTTTTGTGTTACCTTTTTTGTTATGTTTTATATGGCTAAAATCTAATTAAAATATCTTGCTGTGGTCAGTCTGCCAGTTTTGTTTTAGGATAAGATTAATAGTCATTGTCATTAAGATCAGGCAGTCATTTGATGCCACAAATGAACCCTTGTAAGTCTTTCAACACTGATTCAGTAAATCTGTCTTTAAAACGGACCTCTAATGACAGTGGTTTGCTAACAGTGTTTTGTAACGTGCAGGCCTGCGCTGTGGTTCTCTTACCTCTTCCTTCTCCAGCAGGATCAGACGAACCACTACGATGTTGATGGGGTTTCCAATGCTGGCATCGAGAAACAACCCTGACACCTGAAAACGAATGGACATGATTTAGACTCAGTGGGTTGGGCCAAAAAGTTGTCCTTCTCAACAAATAGGCAATCCAGTACCATTATGTTGTATTCTCTTTCATTGAGACCACGTGTGGTATACTGTTCATATGAGGTATATCACAATAATTATAAATAAAGGACTGTCTTGTCTACTGAGGAATGTTTCCTACTACCCTGGTGATTAGTGATGATTCGTTATACATGAGTCTGTCTGGAAAATCACTTCAGAAACACAAAGGAATGATTGATAACTTTGGTCAACTTTCTGTTCCCTGCTCACATTTCTCAAAAGCAACAATGTGATGCAGAAAACAACATCCACGGGTCTCACTTCTACAGAGTACAGTATTAACGTTTTCCATCTTTCCAGTTCAGGTTTAGGAGACAGATGGCCAGGTTATTTGAATTACACATTTACCTCTTTCAGGAGGGTATAATACTTCTTTCCTTTAGGAATTTGGAAAAGCTCCATACACACACTCCTTCCCTCCCTCTCCTCATTCCTTTCATCCATCCCTTGCTCCCTCTTATCTCTCAAGCTGTTGTAGTGAATTAAGGGTTCCTTTGATTCTCTGGTAACAACAAACAACCACTGCAGTAGCAGCTTTCACCCGGGCTGATTAGCAACATCTTGGAGGCAGCCGCCCACACACACACACCTCAGTTTTCAGGTCACATTGTAATACACACACACGCTGGCTTATGTTTCTAGTCCTACATTAAGTAGGGGCTCAGGAGGCTCACTGAACGGGTGCTAGGGTGCCTGGCTAAATAGAAAGCGAGAGCTCATTTTCACTCAGAGCTCAGAACTTTTTCCCTTCTCCAGGAGGAGAGAGGCATACGGCAGCAGACTAATAATGTGTTTGAGCCGTGCTGAGTAATGCATTTAGACTGGTTTAATCAGCTCCAACTCTTTCAGGGTTACCTATACGTTAAGACTGGTTTAAGTCAGCCCTAACTCTTTTAGGGTTACTTATACGTTAAGACCGGTTTAAATCAGCCCTAACTCTTTCAGGGTTACTTATACGTTAAGACCGGTTTAAATCAGCCCTAACTCTTCCAGGGTTAGTTATACGTTAAGACCGGTTTAAATCAGCCCTAACTCTTTCAGAGTTACTTATACGTTAAGACTGGTTTAAATCAGCCCTAACTCTTCCAGGGTTAGTTATACGTTAAGACTGGTTTAAATCAGCCCTAACTCTTTCAGAGTTACTTATACGTTAAGACTGGTTTAAATCAGCCCTAACTCTTTCAGGGTTAGTTATACGTTAAGACTGGTTTAAATCAGCCCTAACTCTTCCAGGGTTACCTATACGTTAAGACTGGTTTAAATCAGCCCTAACTCTTCCAGGGTTACCTATACGTTAAGACTGGTTTAAATCAGCCCTAACTCTTCCAGGGTTACTTATACGTTAAGACTGGTTTAAATCAGCCCTAACTCTTCCAGGGTTACTTATATGTTAAGACTGGTTTAAATCAGCCCTAACTCTTCCAGGGTTAGTTATACGTTAAGACTGGTTTAAATCAGCCCTAACTCTTTCAGAGTTACTTATACGTTAAGACTGGTTTAAATCAGCCCTAACTCTTCCAGGGTTAGTTATACGTTAAGACTGGTTTAAATCAGCCCTAACTCTTTCAGAGTTACTTATACGTTAAGACTGGTTTAAATCAGCCCTAACTCTTTCAGGGTTACCTATACGTTAAGACTGGTTTAAATCAGCCCTAACTCTTTCAGAGTTACTTATACGTTAAGACTGGTTTAAATCAGCCCTAACTCTTCCAGGGTTACTTATATGTTAAGACTGGTTTAAATCAGCCCTAACTCTTCCAGGGTTACTTATATGTTAAGACTGGTTTAAATCAGCCCTAACTCTTTCAGAGTTACTTATACGTTAAGACTGGTTTAAATCAGCCCTAACTCTTCCAGGGTTACTTATACGTTAAGACTGGTTTAAATCAGCCCTAACTCTTCCAGGGTTACTTATACGTTAAGACTGGTTTAAATCAGCCCTAACTCTTCCAGGGTTACTTATACGTTAAGACTGGTTTAAATCAGCCCTAACTCTTCCAGGGTTACTTATACGTTAAGACTGGTTTAAATCAGCCCTAACTCTTCCAGGGTTACTTAGTCCTCGTTATGTTTAGAAGTCAAGGACCCAATGCTGACACCTTTCCTGTTCTGACTTGGAGTGTGATAAAATAGCGGACCTATCTGACGGAAAGAAGCAGACGTTCAAAATAGACGCGTTAAGGACTGCTTGTCTTGAAGTAATCCATCTAATGAATTGTGTGGTTACTCTTGAAGCTGTCGGTAGACAACCACTTGTATCTGTCAAAGCTAGACCTATCCAGTAAGGCGGTGTGAAGTCTCACACTGCAGCATAGGAACTGATGAACCTTGAACAAGCGCCACACATTGTAATGACATAGACATAAAGCAGGGCTAGCCAACCCTGTTCCTGGAGAGATACCCTCCTGTAGGTTTATGTTCCAACCCTGTTCCTGGAGAGATACCCTCTTGTAGGTTTTCACTCCAACACTGTTCCTAGAGAGCTACCCTGTTGTAGGTTTATGCTCCAACCCTGTTCCTGGAAAGCTACCGTCCTGTGCGCTAGATTAGGGTTGGAGTGAAAACCTACAGGACGGTATCTCTCCAGGAACAGCCCTGATATAAAGCAGTGTATAACACCTTAGTATGTCCTTTACAACATAGATGTGTGCTCTATATAAAGGTTTTTAATGTGTTTGGATGTGTTCTGATCTGTGCACAACAACACTGAGTAATATTTACCTTCTCCATTGAGTCATCATTGGTCAGAGTGATGCATTGTGGTCACGGACCAAAGCTTTTGGATTTCACGCTTGAGAAAATGAGTCATTACCAAACCTTACAGTGGTGGTCAAACGTATCAAATTATAGGCCTACTTCGTCTGATTTAGGACCAAAAGTTGGTCCAGTGAACTTTACAAAGCCACACCAAACCGCAACCTTATGTGGGTATTGAATAATATAACTTGGGACTTTTGAGCTGATATTATGAACTGAGTTTCAATGATTTGAAAAAATTCCCCTGACATTGGTCACATCGGGATCCCCTCCGTGGAAACAATACAAATGTACTTAAAAAAAAATATATGTTTACTTTGACTTTGTGTGAACGTTTTTTTTTTTAAATGATCCTGACATTGGTCACATTGGAATCCATGTCCGTCCCTTGTTGGTGTACAAAGCATTCCACACAGCGCTAACTCTGCAAGCAGGGCTTCGTCATAGTGACATTGCAGACAGCATATCACCAGCACAATGTATGAAGGGACTCTTTCATCATAAATGCTATTTGTCCCCGAGTCCCAGTACTTGCTCCACTGCCAAAGGCAGGGAAAGCCTTCAGTATCAAAGAGATGAAACGCATAGCTGAACAAATAGCACTGCAGTGGAACTCAAATAGGCATTGTGCCTGCTGCCATGTACCCGACTGAAACAACCGGTCTATCATACTAGGTACGGTCCAAACTGTTCCCAACATGAAAGGCATTTTGAAGTGAAACTGCAAACCGCCAATTTATCTGTCGTTGTAATGCCGAGAATAAAAAGACCCGTAGTTTAGATCATCATCGAGACACATTGCTCTCTCACTAGCTGCATTTCATTTCACCCAAAACACTATTATCATTTTTGGGAATATTTAAATACTCGGTCATCCTGCATGTCAATGTAGTTTGAAGACAGCATCCCACAGAAGACAGACAGAATCAAGCAAGAGCTGTCGAAAGACCATCTTCATCCTTTGAATGAGTTTCAACATGGCCGACCTCACACTAGTCTAGTCAACACACTTAGACAATGGAAAGCTCCTGCATCTCCCAAGGAAGATGATGACATCTCTGTTTGTTTTGCTTCAGGGCAATTCCATGGTAACAGAATTAGGAGACTCAGATTTTTCACTTTAAAATGTATACCAAATAAAAACGATTGATTTCAAAGTTTAACAAACCATAGAACTCTAAGCACAAGGACTGGCAATGTGTTTTTGATTTCAAAGTTGAACAAACCATAGAACTCTAAGCACAAGGACTGGCAATGTGTTTTTGTCAAATGTTCAGTGGAAATTGTTAAAAGTAGTTATGCAGCATAGAGTTGTTTTTTTACTTTGAAAATCAAATGGTTTTTTGTTTGTTATATATTTTAAAAGTGAAAAATCGGAGTCTCAGTGTAATTCCGTTACCGTGGAAGTGCGCTTCACTCACTGTACGATCGCTACAGTCTCCCTTGACACAATAACAGGAGGCTGTGGAGTTCAAAGCAGAGGTTTGCAGGGCTGAAAACAAGACACCTGAGAGGATGTGGAGGATAATGTGTGTTTCCTCTTCTTCTTATTGTCCACTTGATCCGGTGAAGCCAGGGGAGCTCTCTGTTATTGAAATCCCCTTTCCTGATACACCGTCCTGTGCTAGCCCTCCTTGACAGCTGCAGCCGGACCCAACAGTTACTGTGTTTTGGAAAAAGTTTCCTAATGCGCTCAACGGCAATAGAGCGAGGATGAGGTCAGAAAACTTGGTCTGGACTCCGTCCAGGAAGCGCTAACAACACAAGGGTCAGTGCACAGGAAGTTGTAGTCATTTGTAAAAAGAGAGACAGGAAAAAAATATATATATATAAAAGAGAGGGATGAGGGCTACAGGACATGGGGAAGGAGCGATAAAAGAGAGGGATGAGGGCTACAGGACATGGGGAAGGAGCGATAAAAGAGAGGGATGAGGCTATAGGACATGGGGAAGGAGCGATAAAAGAGGGATGAGGGCTACAGGACATGGGGAAGGAGCGATAAAAGAGAGGGATGAGGGCTACAGGACATGGGGAAGGAGCGATAAAAGAGAGGGATGAGGGCTACAGGACATGGGGAAGGAGCGATAAAAGAGAGGGATGAGGGCTACAGGACATGGGGAAGGAGCGATAAAAGAGAGGGATGAGGGCTACAGGACATGGGGAAGGAGCGATTAAAGAGAGGGACATGATGTCACAATACTAACAGAACAGAGATGAGGGTGGAACACATGGAAGCATCTAGCATAGGTATTGAGCCAGCCAAGATGGGATGTTTTGGATGATGTTGTTGACATGGATGTTACATAACATCGCCTACATACAGTGACAACATAATTACTGTCAAGGCTGCAGCCTTCCGAAGCAAAGAAGCTAATGTGTAAATCAAGTTATTTGACACCTAGTTCCCTGGGACGGATTTAGAGTAGGGTCAAGAAGTTTGACCTGGAAATAAAAAAAGGGCATTTCAGCCGACCAAAGGCTACTTCCAGCTGACACCCAGCACACTAGCCCATATTTGGTAATAGTGGGAATCAAACCCACAACTTTGGTGTTGCTGACACCCTACCAAAAGAAAACCCAGTGAGACAGAGGGCTAGCAGACACTTACGATGTTCATGACAGCCAGTATAGACAGCTAGCAGACACTTACAATGTTCATGACAGTCAATACAGACGGCTAGCAGACACTTACGATGTTCATGACAGCCAGTATAGACAGCTAGCAGACACTTACGATGTTCATGACAGTCAATACAGACGGCTAGCAGACACTTACGATGTTCATGACAGTCAGTACAGACGGCTAGCAGACACTTACGATGTTCATGACAGTCAGTACAGACGGCTAGCAGACACTTACGATGTTCATGACAGTCAATACAGACGGCTAGCAGACACTTACGATGTTCATGACAGTCAGTACAGACGGCTAGCAGACACTTACGATGTTCATGACAGTCAATACAGACGGCTAGCAGACACTTACGATGTTCATGACAGCCAGTACAGACGGCTAGCAGACACTTACGGTGTTCATGACAGTCAGTACAGACAGCTAGCAGACACTTACGATGTTCATGACAGTCAGTACAGACGGCTAGCAGACACTTACGATGTTTTTTCATGACAGTCAGTACAGACGGCTAGCAGACACTTACGATGTTCATGACAGCCAGTACAGACAGCTAGCAGACACTTACGATGTTCATGACAGTCAGTACAGACAGCTAGCAGACACTTACAATGTTCATGACAGTCAGTACAGACAGCTAGCAGACACTTACGATGTTCATGACAGTCAATACAGACGGCTAGCAGACACTTACGATGTTCATGACAGCCAGTATAGACAGCTAGCAGACACTTACGATGTTCATGACAGTCAGTACAGACGGCTAGCAGACACTTACGATGTTCATGACAGTCAGTATAGACAGCTAGCAGACACTTACGATGTTCATGACAGCCAGTACAGACGGCTAGCAGACACTTACGATGTTCATGACAGCCAGTACGTAGCTCTCCACGCCCTTGGTGCCGTGGTACTCCACCATCTTGGAATCGGCCACCACCAGCGTTTCCACCCACTTCTCCCTGCTGATGGAACGCTGGCGTATCCTCCTCTTCCTCCGCTGGCGTCTCTCCCAGCGCTCCCGTTGCCTCTCCACACGCTCCAACGCCGCAGCGGGATCTGAGGGCGGAGCCGTGACAAATATTGTGGTTGTAGAGTTGTAGCTTTAGTATTGTGTTTAAAAAGACCATGGAATAAGTCAGACTTTTTTTGTGTTATCCTTGATTGGTTTGAACTTCGTTACAACATATATTCGTACGGGATGTTTATGTAAAACATGTTATGTGTTTGATCAGGTCAGTTACACCAATTATAGTCAATAGTGTATTTATCCAAAACTGTACATCATATGTATGAAAGTCAGCTGTGTGGCAACAGCGTTAGAACCCTATACAGTACACACTGATGCATTGTGTTGAACATAACATGTACTCTATAAAGAAACATGCTCTATAGAGAGGACAACAGAGCCACTTTAGTCTTTTCTAAATGTCTTGAGGGAATTCAAGTGAGCGATACGCACGCTTAACCCTGTGAGAGAGAGGCAGTGGGGATTTAATGCATGCTTGAGACAGAAGTTAACAGTCTGGTGGAAGCGGTTTTATTTCCCTCCTAAAATGCCTGGTAAGCCAGATGATCTTTCCTGGTTCTCTCTAGCATCCCCAGCCATCTGCAGAATATTCCAACAAGTCTCTTGACCTATTCCCTGTGGGTGAAGTCAACCAAGACTCCAGTGAAGTGCACGTCCAAGTGAGTTCGAAAGAGTTATTTTCAAAATAGTTCAAGTCCCGGAGCCTGCAATGAATTCCTAATGGCACATTTACATATCTCTCTTGCATAATACTGCCTCTCAGATATTTCATCCTGCAATGTGTTTCAGGGCTTAATTAAAGGCTCCTGGTATTTCAAACAGGCCCCATTACCAGCCCAACTGTTCCTAGGCTGTCTTCCTCCACCTCTAGAGAGTGTAATTCAGTGTGTGTGTGTGTGTACTGTACGTGTTTGTGTGCATCCTCCCTTCCATGAAGAAAATGCATCCTCCCTTCCATGAAGCATGACTGATCTGGCACCATCTGGATGGGTTAGGTTGGATCTGACATGTAAAATCAGTTGTTGTCAGAAGTGGGATCCTTGTTTGGTCCAATTCGACCTTGTGAGATTGGTGATTAGTTCAAGGAAGGGAAGGAAAGGTGCATCTTTAAAGTATTGGAACAGCCCCATCCTCTAAGGCCTCTATATTGGGAGTGTGTGATGCCAGGTTCACGACGGGAGGCTTCACCTTTGACCCCACAGGTACCGTTGGTGGTATGGTCTCCAGAGATGGGCTGTACCAACTGGCTTTGGGTGGGGGAGGTGTGGCGCTTGTAGATAATGTGGACTTGTGGTGCCGTCGACTCATCACTAGACCGCTCCAATGGCCGGATAAAGAACTCCTCCTGGGACAGCTTGAACAGCCCTGTCTACAGAGGGAGGTCAGTATTGCTTTTGTTATGAGAAAAATATAGTGAACATATTGTACAGGGAGAAAGGGCGTCAGAATTGCTTTATTAATAATTTTTTTAAATAATCCTGAGCAAGGACATTCTATGGGGTGAAAGCGAGGTCAAAATGTATTATATATGAGAAATATAGTGATCCTATTGTACAGGGAGAAAGTTGGTCAGAAATGCTTTGTTAATACAAAAAATACAGTCCTAAGCAAGCACATTGTTTGGGTAGAAAGAGGGGAATAACACGGTAAACACATTCTACCGGGAGAACAACTGCTTTGATATGGGAAGAATACAGTTATCACATTCTACTGGGAGAACAACTGCTTTGATATGGGAAGAATACAGTTATCACATTCTACTGGGAGAACAACTGCTTTGATATGGGAAGAATACAGTTAGCACATTCTACTGGGAGAACAAGGGATCACAACTGCTTTGATATGGGAAGAATACAGTTAGCACATTCTACTGGGAGAACAACTGCTTTGATATGGGAAGAATACAGTTAGCACATTCTACTGGGAGAACAAGGGATCACAACTGCTTTGATATGGGAAGAATACAGTTAGCACATTCTACTGGGTGGGAGATGGGTCAAAATTGCTTCAGAGAGAAATAAATGCAATCAGCTTCATGAAAATGTGCCATTACAGTATTACATAACCGCAAGTTATCTTGGGATTTATCATGCGATTATTTTCCCTTCCCTTTGGGAGCAAAACAAGGACATATGAGAGAAAACGCACCAATTGAAATTGAGTCATAACTGTAATGGCTAAATCGCAAATGCTCCGCAACAATGATTTCGATTTATGACAGTCTTCAACCCAGCATTCTGGCCTCTGGGTTTCTGGCTCAGCCGTAGCTGTGGAACTTAGAGTGAGATGTGGCGTTGTGCCAAATGATACGCGGTGGGCCTGGAGCCCGTCAAGCTGTCCTCAATATATCCAATATCATTTTAAAGAAACATTTCCAGTCCCCCTCCTCCAGGTTCAAAGAGTTTAAAAGGACAGATTCAATATACAGTATATACATTGGAACCAACTACAAGTTGACTGTTCAAGAACATGGACATTTAAGAGGATACTCTGAGAAAGTTTCCCCGTTGGCCATATTTAGGAAAGTCCCTTATTGTGGGGAAAACAAGCATTTACAGTCAATTAAACTTAGAAGTATCACAAATGTTTATGTTTGCATGCAAAAGTTTGAATTTCTAGAACAAATGGAAAAAAGGCAGACATGGAGAGATATATTATTAGAAAGGGAGAAAGGAATACAGTAATAATGGAACAGTATGATATTGTTGAATAGGGCTTGTAGGGAGAAAGGAATACAGTAATAATGGAACAGTATGATGTTGTTGGATAAGGCTTGTAGGGAGAAAGGAATACAGTAATAATGGAACAGTATGATGTTGTTGGATAGGGCTTGTAGGGAGAAAGGAATACAGTAATAATGGAACAGTATGATGTTGTTGGATAGGGCTTGTAGGGAGAAAGGAATACAGTAATAATGGAACAGTATGATATTGTTGGATAAGGCTTGTAGGGAGAAAGAAACACAGTAATAATGGAACAGTATGATATTGTTGGATAGGGCTTGTAGGGAGAAAGAAATACAGTAATAATGGAACAGTATGATATTGTTGGATAGGGCTTGTAGGGAGAAAGGAATACAGTAATAATGGAACAGTATGATGTTGTTAGATAGGGCTTGTAGGGAGAAAGGAATACAGTAATAATGGAACAGTATGATATTGTTGGATAGGGCTTGTAGGGAGAAAGGAATACAGTAATAATGGAACAGTATGATGTTGTTGGATAGGGCTTGTAGGGAGAAAGGAATACAGTAATAATGGAACAGTATGATATTGTTGGATAAGGCTTGTAGGGAGAAAGGAATACAGTAATAATGGAACAGTATGATGTTGTTGGATAAGGCTTGTAGGGAGAAAGGAATACAGTAATAATGGAACAGTATGATGTTGTTGGATAAGGCTTGCAGGGAGAAAGGAATACAGTAATAATGGAACAGTATGATATTGTTGGATAGGGCTCGTAGGGAGAAAGGAATACAGTAATAATGGAACAGTATGATGTTGTTGGATAGGGCTTGTAGGGAGAAAGGAATACAGTAATAATGGAACAGTATGATGTTGTTGGATAGGGCTTGTAGGGAGAAAGGAATACAGTAATAATGGAACAGTATGATATTGTTGGATAAGGCTTGTAGGGAGAAAGGAATACAGTAATAATGGAACAGTATGATGTTGTTGGATAGGGCTTGTAGGGAGAAAGGAATACAGTAATAATGGAACAGTATGATGTTGTTGGATAGGGCTTGTAGGGAGAAAGGAATACAGTAATAATGGAACAGTATGATGTTGTTGGATAGGGCTTGTAGGGAGAAAGGAATACAGTAATAATGGAACAGTATGATATTGTTGGATAAGGCTTGTAGGGAGAAAGGAATACAGTAATAATGGAACAGTATGATGTTGTTGGATAAGGCTTGTAGGGAGAAAGGAATACAGTAATAATGGAACAGTATGATGTTGTTGGATAGGGCTTGTAGGGAGAAAGGAATACAGTAATAATGGAACAGTATGATATTGTTGGATAAGGCTTGTAGGGAGAAAGGAATACAGTAATAATGGAACAGTATGATGTTGTTGGATAGGGCTTGTAGGGAGAAAGGAATACAGTAATAATGGAACAGTATGATATTGTTGGATAAGGCTTGTAGGGAGAAAGGAATACAGTAATAATGGAACAGTATGATGTTGTTGGATAGGGCTTGTAGGGAGAAAGGAATACAGTAATAATGGAACAGTATGATGTTGTTGGATAGGGCTTGTAGGGAGAAAGGAATACAGTAATAATGGAACAGTATGATGTTGTTGGATAAGGCTTGTAGGGAGAAAGGAATACAGTAATAATGGAACAGTATGATATTGTTGGATAAGGCTTGTAGGGAGAAAGGAATACAGTAATAATGGAACAGTATGATATTGTTGGATAGGGCTTGTAGGGAGAAAGGAATACAGTAATAATGGAACAGTATGATATTGTTGGATAAGGCTCGTGGTTTCCTACTGCAGTTTCATCAGAAATGCCCTAAAGGGTGTAATGTGACTCTGGCATTGTGAAATATTTACTACAGCAAGATCAGCTGGAAACATACTAAATACTAGAAGAGAGGTGGCATGTGGACAGCGGTCACAGAGGAGAGGTGGCATGTGGACAGCGGTCACAGAGGAGAGATGGCATGTGGACAGCGGTCACAGAGGAGAGGTGGCATGTGGACAGCGGTCACAGAGGAGAGGTAGAATGTGGACAGCGGTCACAGAGGAGAGGTAGAATGTGGACAGCGGTCACAGAGGAGAGATGGCATGTGGACAGCGGTCACAGAGGAGAGGTAGAATGTGGACAGCGGTCACAGAGGAGAGGTGGCATGTGGACAGCGGTCACAGAGTAGAGGTAGAATGTGGACAGCGGTCACAGAGGAGAGATGGCATGTGGACAGCGGTCACAGAGGAGAGGTGGCATGTGGACAGCGGTCACAGAGGAGAGGTAGAATGTGGACAGCGGTCACAGAGGAAAGGTAGAATGTGGACAGCGGTCACAGAGGAGAGGTAGAATGTGGACAGCGGTCACAGAGGAGAGGTAGAATGTGGACAGCGGTCACAGAGGAGAGGTAGAATGTGGACAGCGGTCACAGAGGAAAGGTAGAATGTGGACAGCGGTCACAGAGGAGAGGTAGAATGTGGACAGCGGTCACAGAGGAGAGGTAGAATGTGGACAGCGGTCACAGAGGTGAGGTAGAATGTGGACAGCGGTCACAGAGGAGAGGTAGAATGTGGACAGCGGTCACAGAGGAGAGGTAGAATGTGGACAGCGGTCACAGAGGAAAGGTAGAATGTGGACAGCGGTCACAGAGGAGAGGTAGAATGTGGACAGCGGTCACAGAGGAGAGGTAGAATGTGGACAGCGGTCACAGAGGAGAGGTAGAATGTGGACAGCGGTCACAGAGGAGAGATGGCATGTGGACAGTGGTCACAGAGGAGAGATGGCATGTGGACAGCGGTCACAGAGGAGAGGTGGCATGTGGACAGTGGTCACAGAGGAGAGATGGCATGTGGACAGCGGTCACAGAGGAGAGGTAGAATGTGGACAGCGGTCACAGAGGAGAGGTGGCATGTGGACAGCGGTCACAGAGGAGAGGTGGCATGTTGACAGAGGTCACAGAGGAGAGGTAGAATGTGGACAGCGGTCACAGAGGAGAGGTAGAATGTGGACAGCGGTCACAGAGGAGAGGTGGCATGTGGACAGCGGTCACAGAGGAGAGTTAGAATGTGGACAGCGGTCACAGAGGAGAGGTAGAATGTGGACAGAGGTCACAGAGGAGAGGTGGCATGTGGACAGCGGTCACAGAGGAGAGTTAGAATGTGGACAGCTGTCACAGAGGAAAGGTAGAATGTGGACAGCGGGCACAGAGGAGAGGTAGAATGTGGACAGCGGTCACAGAGGAGAGTTGGCATGTGGACAGCGGTCACAGAGGAGAGATGGCATGTGGACAGTGGTCACAGAGGAGAGGTAGAATGTGGACAGCGGTCACAGAGGAGAGGTGGCATGTGGACAACGGTCACAGAGGAGAGATGGCATGTGGACAGCGGTCACAGAGGAGAGATGGCATGTGGACAGCGGTCACAGAGGAGAGATGGCATGTGGACAGCGGTCACAGAGGAGAGGTAGAATGTGGACAGAGGTCACAGAGGAGAGGTGGCATGTGGACAGCGGTCACAGAGGAGAGGTGACATGTGGACAGCGGTCACAGAGGAGAGATGGCATGTGGACAACGGTCACAGATGTGACAGTGAACACATGCTTTATGATTCAGTTTGAATCATAGTAGTTGATAGATAAGACAATGAGATGTAAATTGATCATGCATAAACACAACACGGGCTCCATCGCTTGTTCTGTTCATGGATGGATGATGATGTTTTGCACACCCACATGTCATCGATGACATCCAGCCTGATTTTAGATGAAAGGTGCTCTAACACACATCTAACACACATCCTCTCAGGCACAGCTCACAGGTCCCTTCACCAACCAGTCAGTGGTTTTTCCATGGATGGTGCAATCTAAGAATATAACTACACTAACAGAGCAGGAATGAGGCCAACAGCACGTAATGACTTCAGAGACAACTATAAAAAAATAATACTTAAACATCATCTGTTCAGACGTGTGTTTAAATATTGAAACTATGTTGAAGCCAGTGTGGCATACAACATTATACGGTAGTACTTACTGCTTATTGCAAAGCATTAGCATCTTTTTGTCAGAGTTAGAGGAATGAAACTCCAATTAATCCTAATTTTCACCTAAAAATGTAATAAATCTTCTTTGATTTTGTACAATGATAATAATATATGCCATTTGCAAACACTTTTATCCAGTCTCATGCACAGAACCAAAGCGGAAACAGAAACGGGCTAGGACCAGTCAATGGCATCCATCAACATTATGATTTTGGTCAATTGTGCTTCTACTTTGACTTGTTACCCTAGGGACAGAGAAGTTCTAGAAGTTAAACGTTTTGCATGACCCTTTAGGATGTGAAAGGAAAAACAGATATCTCAGTAGGTTATCAGTGACGGTCTCAGTAGGTTATCAGTGACGGTCTCAGTAGGTTATCAGTGACGGTCTCAGTAGGTTATCAGTGACGTCTCAGTAGGTTATCAGTGACGGTCTCAGTAGGTTATCAGTGACCGTCTCAGTAGGTTATCAGTGACGGTCTCAGTAGGTTATCAGTGACGGTCTCAGTAGGTTATCAGTGACGGTCTCAGTAGGTTATCAGTGACGGTCTCAGTAGGTTATCAGTGACGGTCTCAGTAGGTTATCAGTGACGGTCTCAGTAGGTTATCAGTGACCGTCTCAGTAGGTTATCAGTGACCGTCTCAGTAGGTTATCAGTGACCGTCTCAGTAGGTTATCAGTGACCGTCTCAGTAGGTTAGCAGTGACGTCTCAGTAGGTTATCAGTGACCGTCTCAGTAGGTTATCAGTGACGGTCTCAGTAGGTTATCAGTGACCGTCTCAGTAGGTTATCAGTGACGGTCTCAGTAGGTTATCAGTGACGGTCTCAGTAGGTTATCAGTGACGGTCTCAGTAGGTTATCAGTGACGGTCTCAGTAGGTTATCAGTGACGGTCTCAGTAGGTTATCAGTGACGGTCTCAGTAGGTTATCAGTGACGGTCTCAGTAGGTTATCAGTGACCGTCTCAGTAGGTTATCAGTGACCGTCTCAGTAGGTTATCAGTGACGGTCTCAGTAGGTTATCAGTGACCGTCTCAGTAGGTTATCAGTGACCGTCTCAGTAGGTTATCAGTGACCGTCTCAGTAGGTTATCAGTGACCGTCTCAGTAGGTTATCAGTGACCGTCTCAGTAGGTTATCAGTGACGGTCTCAGTAGGTTAGCAGTGACCGTCTCAGTAGGTTATCAGTGACCGTCTCAGTAGGTTATCAGTGACGGTCTCAGTAGGTTATCAGTGACGGTCTCAGTAGGTTATCAGTGACGGTCTCAGTAGGTTATCAGTGACCGTCTCAGTAGGTTATCAGTGACCGTCTCAGTAGGTTATCAGTGACGGTCTCAGTAGGTTATCAGTGACGGTCTCAGTAGGTTAGCAGTGACCGTCTCAGTAGGTTATCAGTGACGGTCTCAGTAGGTTATCAGTGACGGTCTCAGTAGGTTATCAGTGACGGTCTCAGTAGGTTATCAGTGACGGTCTCAGTAGGTTATCAGTGACGGTCTCAGTAGGTTATCAGTGACGGTCTCAGTAGGTTATCAGTGACGGCCTCAGTAGGTTATCAGTGACGGTCTCAGTAGGTTATCAGTGACCGTCTCAGTAGGTTATCAGTGACCGTCTCAGTAGGTTATCAGTGACCGTCTCAGTAGGTTAGCAGTGACGGTCTCAGTAGGTTAGCAGTGACCGTCTCAGTAGGTTATCAGTGACGGTCTCAGTAGGTTAGCAGTGACCGTCTCAGTAGGTTATCAGTGACGTCTCAGTAGGTTAGCAGTGACGGCCTCAGTAGGTTATCAGTGACCGTCTCAGTAGGTTATCAGTGACGGTCTCAGTAGGTTAGCAGTGACGGTCTCAGTAGGTTATCAGTGACCGTCTCAGTAGGTTATCAGTGACCGTCTCAGTAGGTTATCAGTGACCGTCTCAGTAGGTTATCAGTGACCGTCTCAGTAGGTTATCAGTGACCGTCTCAGTAGGTTATCAGTGACCGTCTCAGTAGGTTATCAGTGACCGTCTCAGTAGGTTATCAGTGACCGTCTCAGTAGGTTATCAGTGACCGTCTCGGTAGGTTATCAGTGACCGTCTCGGTAGGTTATCAGTGACGGTCTCGGTAGGTTAGCAGTGACGGTCTCGGTAGGTTATCAGTGACCGTCTCAGTAGGTTAGCAGTGACCGTCTCAGTAGGTTATCAGTGACCGTCTCAGTAGGTTATCAGTGACGGTCTCAGTAGGTTATCAGTGACGGTCTCAGTAGGTTATCAGTGACGTCTCAGTAGGTTATCAGTGACGTCTCAGTAGGTTATCAGTGACGTCTCAGTAGGTTATCAGTGACGGTCTCAGTAGGTTATCAGTGACGTCTCAGTAGGTTAGCAGTGACGGTCTCAGTAGGTTATCAGTGACCGTCTCAGTAGGTTATCAGTGACGTCTCAGTAGGTTAGCAGTGACGGCCTCAGTAGGTTAGCAGTGACGGCCTCAGTAGGTTAGCAGTGACGGCCTCAGTAGGTTAGCAGTGACGGCCTCAGTAGGTTATCAGTGACCGTCTCAGTAGGTTAGCAGTGACCGTCTCAGTAGGTTATCAGTGACCGTCTCAGTAGGTTATCAGTGACGGTCTCAGTAGGTTAGCAGTGACCGTCTCAGTAGGTTAGCAGTGACGGTCTCAGTAGGTTAGCAGTGACCGTCTCAGTAGGTTATCAGTGACCGTCTCAGTAGGTTATCAGTGACGGTCTCAGTAGGTTATCAGTGACGTCTCAGTAGGTTATCAGTGACGGTCTCAGTAGGTTAGCAGTGACCGTCTCAGTAGGTTAGCAGTGACGGTCTCAGTAGGTTAGCAGTGACGGTCTCAGTAGGTTAGCAGTGACGGTCTCAGTAGGTTAGCAGTGACCGTCTCAGTAGGTTAGCAGTGACGGTCTCAGTAGGTTATCAGTGACGGTCTCAGTAGGTTATCAGTGACGGTCTCAGTAGGTTATCAGTGACGGTCTCAGTAGGTTATCAGTGACCGTCTCAGTAGGTTATCAGTGACGGTCTCAGTAGGTTAGCAGTGACCGTCTCAGTAGGTTAGCAGTGACGTCTCAGTAGGTTATCAGTGACCGTCTCAGTAGGTTATCAGTGACGGTCTCAGTAGGTTATCAGTGACGTCTCAGTAGGTTAGCAGTGACGGTCTCAGTAGGTTATCAGTGACGGTCTCAGTAGGTTATCAGTGACGTCTCAGTAGGTTATCAGTGACGGTCTCAGTAGGTTATCAGTGACGGTCTCAGTAGGTTATCAGTGACCGTCTCAGTAGGTTATCAGTGACGGTCTCAGTAGGTTATCAGTGACGGTCTCAGTAGGTTATCAGTGACGGTCTCAGTAGGTTATCAGTGACGTCTCAGTAGGTTATCAGTGACGGTCTCAGTAGGTTATCAGTGACGGTCTCAGTAGGTTATCAGTGACGTCTCAGTAGGTTAGCAGTGACGGTCTCAGTAGGTTATCAGTGACCGTCTCAGTAGGTTATCAGTGACGTCTCAGTAGGTTATCAGTGACGGTCTCAGTAGGTTATCAGTGACGGTCTCAGTAGGTTATCAGTGACGGTCTCAGTAGGTTAGCAGTGACGGTCTCAGTAGGTTATCAGTGACGGTCTCAGTAGGTTATCAGTGACGGTCTCAGTAGGTTATCAGTGACGGTCTCAGTAGGTTATCAGTGACGATCTCAGTAGGTTATCAGTGACGATCTCAGTAGGTTAGCAGTGACGATCTCAGTAGGTTATCAGTGATGGTCTCTTTCCCTCTCTCGCACTCACCAGGCCGTCACAAGTGCTTATAGCCGCCCTCCCCTTCATAGTCGCCAGGTCCCACACGTCCCCGATAAAGTGGCACAGCGAGGGGCCTTGGCTGTGTATTTTGGCCCCCTCCAGGCCACCGTACCTCCTCTCAGTCAGGAAGCCAGGAGCCAGCAGGTGTGGGTTGAGGGTGAGGTTGAAGTGCAGATTGTGGCCACCGTGCTGCAACTGGTAGAACACCCGTGTAGGGTTTCCTGGTTCCCCCTGGGTTTCCCGCCGCTGTACTCGGCTGACGCGGTGGGACACAAAGTTGGACAGGAAGTGACCTTTGGCGTCCACTCGGTAGGGGTGAACGACCTCGTACTGCGGAAGCCCCTGTAGAAAGCTCTCTGGTTGGGAGAGAAAATAAAAACATGCTGTCTACTAATTGACTGTGAGGTTGTAAACAAACTTAGCAAGCTGTAAACAGTTCCATCTGCACAAGCCACACATACACTATCCATCATTTAAACAGGAGTTGGATATGGCTACAGTATGTCTGTATTTTTTACTTGAGGATGAGCATGTGACCCAGTATCCACCAATGGCAGGCAATAGTCATGTGGCGTCGTGGATGAGGTCTCACAACGGGCATTAACTAACTAGGGCTTCAGGTTACTATAGAGACTGACGGGAGTGACGATCAGTCTGCGGTACTCTCCTACGTTACGTCTGCCTACACCCGGATCCTGGCAGGGGTGTATCGTCACAGTGATCGGCGGCGTGCTGGCCCGCTGTGCCACCTTCAATGAGCGGATGAGGCTTAAGGCCCTCAATTACACACAGTCAGAAACGCACGCGCGCACACAAGCCCTGTTCAAAGAACGGTATGAATTTTATTAGCAACATGCACCTCACAGCACTTTAATCATATGCTAGATGTGCCCTAGTAGTACGCTAGTGGTGCACTAGCAGTATGCCAGACGTGCCCTAGCAGTATGCTAGTAGTGTACTAGTAGTATGCTAGTGGTGCCCTAGTAGTACGCTAGTGGTGCACTAGCAGTACGCTACATGTGCACTAGCAGTACGCTACATGTGCACTAGCAGTATGCCAGACGTGCACTAGCAGTATGCCAGACGTGCCCTAGCAGTATGCTAGTGGTGCCCTAGTAGTATGCTAGTGGTGCCCTAGTAGTATGATAGATGTGCACTAGTAGTATGCTAGACGTGCCCTAGAAGTATGCTAGACGTGCCCTAGAAGTATGCTAGACGTGCCCTAGAAGTATGCTAGACGTGCCCTAGAAGTATGCTAGACGTGCCCTAGAAGTATGCTCGACGTGCACTAGCAGTATGCTCGACGTGCACTAGCAGTATGCTCGACGTGCCCTAGTAGTATGCTAGATGTGCACTAGTAGTATGCTAGACGTGCCCTAGCACTATGCTAGACGTGCCCTAGCAATATGCTAGACGTGCCCTAGCAGTATGCTAGACGTGCCCTAGCAGTATGCTAGACGTGCCCTAGCAATATGCTAGACGTGCCCTAGCAGTATGCTAGACGTGCCCTAGCAGTATGCTAGACGTGCCCTAGCAATATGCTAGACGTGCCCTAGCAGTATGCTAGACGTGCCCTAGCAGTATGCTAGACGTGCCCTAGCAATATGCTAGACGTGCCCTAGCAGTATGCTAGATGTGCCCTAGCAATATGCTAGACGTGCCCTAGCAGTATGCTAGATGTGCCCTAGCAATATGCTAGACGTGCCCTAGTAGAATGCTAGACGTGCCCTAGCAGTATGCTAGATGTGCCCTAGTAGTATACCAGTGGTGCCCTAGTAGTATGCTAGTGGTGAACAAGTAGTATGCTAGTGGGGATGTTGAAACAGAATCAAACCCTTCGCATACTAACAGGAACTGACAGCCCATAGGAAATGGAGGTGATAAAAAGGTGTCACGAAGACATTAATGTGTCAGAGACCATTAAACCACTTGCACATGATCTGTCATGTCGGATCACACGTCACTGTCCCTAACTAGTGCTCCAGTCCAGGGTCATGTCAGCCATGATGTACAACATGTTAAATAGTACATGAGAAGATGGACAGTTCACCTCGGTTCCGTCTCCCATGATTTGTAATGGGCTTATTAAAAAGGATCCCACTTTACCACACGTGTCTCAAATCACACCTATGTATTCACATGGTAGTAGTTACATAGGCAGTCACAGTGTATTCACATGGTAGTAGTTACATAGACAGTCACAGTGTATTCACATGGTAGTAGTTACATAGGCAGTCACAGTGTATTCACATAGTAGTAGTTACATAGGCAGTCACAGTGTATTCACATGGTAGTAGTTACATAGGCAGTCACAGTGTATTCACATGGTAGTAGTTACATAGGCAGTCACAGTGTATTCACATGGTAGTAGTTACATAGGCAGTCACAGTGTATTCACATGGTAGTAGTTACATAGGCAGTCACAGTGTATTCACATGGTAGTAGTTACATAGGCAGTCACAGTGTATTCACATGGTAGTAGTTACATAGGCAGTCACAGTGTATTCACATGGTAGTAGTTACATAGGCAGTCACAGTGTATTCACATGGTAGTAGTTACATAGGCAGTCACAGTGTATTCACATGGTAGTAGTTACATAGGCAGTCACAGTGTATTCACATGGTAGTAGTTACATAGGCAGTCACAGTGTATTCACATGGTAGTAGTTACATAGGCAGTCACAGTGTATTCACATGGTAGTAGTTACATAGGCAGTCACAGTGTATTCACATGGTAGTAGTTACATAGGCAGTCACAGTGTAATCACATGGTAGTAGTTACATAGGCAGTCACAGTGTATTCACATGGTAGTAGTTACATAGGCAGTCACAGTGTATTCACATGGTAGTAGTTACATCGGTAGTCACAGTGTATTCACATGGTAGTAGTTACATAGGCAGTCACAGTGTAATCACATGGTAGTAGTTACATAGGCAGTCACAGTGTAATCACATGGTAGTAGTTACATAGGCAGTCACAGTGTATTCACATGGTAGTAGTTACATAGGCAGTCACAGTGTAATCACATGGTAGTAGTTACATAGGCAGTCACAGTGTAATCACATGGTAGTAGTTACATAGACAGTCACAGTGTAATCACATGGTAGTAGTTACATAGGCAGTCACAGTGTATTCACATGGTAGTAGTTACATAGGCAGTCACAGTGTATTCACATGGTAGTAGTTACATAGGCAGTCACAGTGTAATCACATGGTAGTAGTTACATAGACAGTCACAGTGTAATCACATGGTAGTAGTTACATAGGCAGTCACAGTGTATTCACATGGTAGTAGTTACATAGGCAGTCACAGTGTATTCACATGGTAGTAGTTACATAGGCAGTCAGTGTATTCACATGGTAGTAGTTACATAGGCAGTCACAGTGTAATCACATGGTAGTAGTTACATAGGCAGTCACAGTGTATTCACATGGTAGTAGTTACATAGGCAGTCACAGTGTATTCACATGGTAGTAGTTACATCGGCAGTCACAGTGTATTCACATGGTAGTAGTTACATAGGCCGTCAGTGTATTCACATGGTAGTAGTTACATAGGCAGTCACAGTGTATTCACATGGTAGTAGTTACATAGGCAGTCACAGTGTATTCACATGGTAGTAGTTACATAGACAGTCACAGTGTAATCACATGGTAGTAGTTACATAGGCAGTCACAGTGTATTCACATGGTAGTAGTTACATAGGCAGTCACAGTGTATTCACATGGTAGTAGTTACATAGGCAGTCACAGTGTATTCACATGGTAGTAGTTACATAGGCAGTCACAGTGTATTCACATAGTAGTAGTTACATAGGCAGTCACAGTGTATTCACATGGTAGTAGTTACATAGGCAGTCACAGTGTATTCACATGGTAGGTACACGTTGTTTCATAGTACTTAGGTTAAACGTTTACGGCAAGCACATTTTCCAGGATTTGTGGATGAACTCACAATTAATTATTTGGGTAAATGAATAGTGAAAGTGGCTTCATCAAAGCACTGGTTTTCCATGACTGACTGAATCTCCATGGCAATATTACTGTATATCTCTCTATACTACTACCTTCAGGAATGTCTACTGTTCATCATGGCTTTCTCATCTCTTTACCTGAAAAGCTATGACCGTGACAAATGTATTCATCACAAAGGAGAGGAGAATAAAAACTGCACTAATCCTTTCTATAAAACACAGACCTAACAGAAAGATCCCTAAGCCATCTTTATTTCTGCCTAACATTCAAAGTGTAATTCAGAACTGGTTTCACTTGAAAAGTCAGCCCAGTCTCACAGGAGTAAACAGGTAGCTGATTTGAATGGGTGAGATGCGGTGGAGGTATATAGGAGGTGAAGGGTAGTGATTGTTTTTTTTCGATTGGGGTGTTAAGAGTCGCTCTCACAGGGAATGTGTTATGCCAACCCTGAATCCTCTGATAGAGGACAGTGCCCACCAGTAGTGTCAAGTGCCATCCCAAATGCCCCTGCTGCAGTACCAAGCTATCTCCCCTGTGTCAGTCCATCGCCTCGCAAACCCATTACACTTAGCCTACCCAGAGCACCCGCTAAGGTTGATTTGTATGGACGGTAGAGTGTCAAACAGCCCAAGGGTGTATCTAGACTGCTTATGGAAGGCCTTTCCCTTGTTCACTAAGGCTGCTACAGAACACAGGGAGACCAAGGGGAGAGGGATGAAGGAGAGGGGGGGGGGGGGGGGGGGAAAGAGAGATGTGCAACTGGTGCTTGTGGTAATGACTGGAATAGGTGGAATGGTATGAAATACATCAAATACACGGATTGACGCCATTCCATTCACTCCGTTCCAGCCATTATTATGAGCCGTCCTCCCCTCAGCAGCCTCCACTGATCCTAACACAGCATGAGTTATTGGACTAATGGGAGCAAATACTTTAAAGAACTGAACACAATTAATCCTGATGCCATTCACTCATGTTGTTTGCAGGGCAGTTTAAATTGACTAGTGGAATGAATGTGACTATCACTGTGAGGTACAGATATGGTAGGTAAGCATGAGCGTATTTATATGACATATTCAGGCATGACCCAAGTAAAGTTTAGGGTAACAAACTACAGCTAGGCTACTAGAATGTTAAGCACGGCCTGAAGCGCTAGAAGCGGCTCAATGATGCATCTCTCTGGTGGGGAAACAACCTGAAATACTGTAGCTGTTCTCATACAAGCTGGAAATAGGTATAGCCTGGGAACATCGCGTCTGTTTGGAGTCTTATGCTCATGGGATTTCGGCACCTCATACGATGCATAAAATGGGAAAACAATCTTTGTAAGTGTCAATATTTCCCAAGTGAACTGTTTGCATAGATCAGTCACATCGCTAGTCTCTTTGTGTAAAGGGGGGGTAGATCAGTCACATCACTAGTCTGTTTGTGTAAAGGCTGCGTAGATCAGTCACATCACTAGTCTGTTTGTGTAAAGGGGGGGTAGATCAGTCACATCGCTAGTCTGTTTGTGTAAAGGGTGCGTAGATCAGTCACATCGCTAGTCTGTTTGTGTAAAGGGGGGGTAGATCAGTCACATCACAAGTCTGTTTGTGTAAAGGGTGCAGAGATCAGTCACATCGCTAGTCTGTTTGTGTAAAGGGTGCGTAGATCAGTCACATCGCTAGTCTGTTTGTGTAAAGGGGGGGTAGATCAGTCACATCACTAGTCTGTTTGTGTAAAGGGTGCGTAGATCAGTCACATCGCTAGTCTGTTTGTGTAAAGGGGGATAGATCAGTCACATCACTAGTCTGTTTGTGTAAAGGGTGCGTAGATCAGTCACATCGCTAGTCTGTTTGTGTAAAGGGGGATAGATCAGTCACATCACTAGTCTGTTTGTGTAAAGGGGGGGTAGATCAGTCACATCACTAGTCTGTTTGTGTAAAGGGTGCGTAGATCAGTCACATCGCTAGTCTGTTTGTGTAAAGGGGGATAGATCAGTCACATCACTAGTCTGTTTGTGTAAAGGGTGCGTAGATCAGTCACATCACTAGTCTGTTTGTGTAAAGGGGGGGTAGATAAGTCACATCGCTAGTCTGTTTGTGTAAAGGGTGCGTAGATCAGTCACATCACTAGTTTGTTTGTGTAAAGGGGGGGTAGATCAGTCACATCACTAGTTTGTTTGTGTAAAGGGTGCGTAGATCAGTCACATCACTAATCTGTTTGTGTAAAGGCTGCGTAGATCAGTCACATCACTAGTCTGTTTGTGTAAAGGGTGCGTAGATCAGTCACATCACTAGTCTGTTTGTGTAAAGGGTGCGTAGATCAGTCACATCACTAGTCTGTTTGTGTAAAGGGTGCGTAGATCAGTCACATCACTAGTCTGTTTGTGTAAAGGGTGCGTAGATCAGTCACATCGCTAGTCTGTTTGTGTAAAGGGGGGGTAGATCAGTCACATCACTAGTCTGTTTGTGTAAAGGGTGCGTAGATCAGTCACATCGCTAGTCTGTTTGTGTAAAGGGGGGGTAGATCAGTCACATCACTAGTCTGTTTGTGTAAAGGGGGGGTAGATCAGTCACATCACTAGTTTGTTTGTGTAAAGGCTGCGTAGATCAGTCACATCGCTAGTCTGTTTGTGTAAAGGGGGGGTAGATCAGTCACATCACTAGTTTGTTTGTGTAAAGGCTGTGTAGATCAGTCACATCACTAGTCTGTTTGTGTAAAGGGGGGGTAGATCAGTCACATCACTAGTCTGTTTGTGTAAAGGGTGCGTAGATCAGTCACATCGCTAGTCTGTTTGTGTAAAGGCTGCGTAGATCAGTCACATCGCTAGTCTGTTTGTGTAAAGGCTGCGTAGATCAGTCACATCGCTAGTCTGTTTGTGTAAAGGGGGATAGATCAGTCACATCACTAGTTTGTTTGTGTAAAGGGTGCGTAGATCAGTCACATCGCTAGTCTGTTTGTGTAAAGGGTGCGTAGATCAGTCACATCGCTAGTCTGTTTGTGTAAAGGGGGGATAGATCAGTCACATCACTAGTCTGTTTGTGTAAAGGGGGGGGGGGGTAGATCAGTCACATCACTAGTCTGTTTGTGTAAAGGCTGTGTAGATCAGTCACATCGCTAGGCTGTGTGTGAGTTGAGGCTGCGGAGATCAGTCACATCGCTAGGCTATGTGTGTGTGAGTTGAGGCTGCGTAGATCAGTCACATCGCTAGGCTATGTGTGTGTGTGAGTTGAGGCTGCGTAGATCAGTCACATCGCTAGGCTATGTGTGTGTGTGAGTTGAGGCTGCGGAGATCAGTCACATCGCTAGGCTATGTGTGTGTGAGTTGAGGCTATGTGGAGCTGAGCAGTTGCCAATAGTCTGCAGAGGTCCCCTTGTTACTGACATTTTAAAATGCCAGCATAGCTGAACTATTGCATAAAACTATTTAAAATAAAAGTAACGTTATGTCAGACGAATGATTCATTGATTTTTAAGAGGCTGGCTTACCCGTCTCTTGTTCAAATCCAAATGTTTTACTGTTGTCAAACATCGCCAAGATCCCCGCTGCAACCAAAAAGTAAATTGGAGAGAAAGTTTGTGCAAGTCCGCTGTGCAAGTAAATCATCTTGTTGGAACGTAAATTAAGACAATGTTATTATGCTTTATCCTCACTGTACCGACTGTCATTTCAAACACTTTCCATTTTGTAGTGAACCACTTATACCCCACTAGAACCATGCACTTTAGACATAAAAAGCGTGGCGGCGGCGATATAAACTTAATTAAGTTCTGTACGACGTTGTATCCTTCCTCGGGGATTTTCACACGGGTCTTTTGCGTTCCAAGAATTGTAAACTGTAAGTGTTGTTTGCTGACAAGAAGTTGTCCCGTCTTTCTTCCATCAAGCCCCCTTCGACAGCCCTGACAGTTAGGAACTTTCCCTAACAAGCCAAACTTTGCTTAAGAACCTCCCTCTCCGATACAGTTTAGTGGGTGGACTTGAGAGAACAGAATGCCTTTCAGTAGTAGCCCAGGGGATGGTAGGTGATGGGGAGACTGTTACATTAAATTATTTGGATTGCCTGTTAAAATAAAAATACGTATGGTGTGCAATTGTAAATAAAGTGGGATAGTTGAGGAAAGTCGAATTGACACATTTAACCGGATGTCAAATAGGCTTCCCGGCACGCAATAAAGGCTAATATTACGATTGTAACGCCATATTAAATAATATTGCTTGTATATTATATGCCTACAGCGACACTTGAACGTACTGTATAATCTTGTTCGCATGGTTACTGCGCTGAGCACCAATGCATAACGGGACCTGTGTCCATTATGCACTGTGAGAATCCCCAAACTCCAAGGAAATCATAAACACGACTGATCAATTTCATTATGTTTCCTTTGAAAATTATACTTTCATCTTGGAGCTCAGAATAGTGTGTAACCCCCTATGGCAATGATGTGTGAAACTCATTCCACCTAGGGCCTATGCTTGGCGTTTGGTTTTTCCTCTCAATTAAGACCTAGACAACCAGGTGAGGGGAGTTCCTTACTAATCAGTGACCTTAATTCATCAATCGAGTACAAAGGAGGAGCAAAAACCCGCAGACACACGGTCCTCCGTGGAACAAGATTGACATGTGCCCTATAGCATCCTTCCCTGATCTACCGCTGGTTGAGCCATCATGTTGCCCCCTCTAGCGGAAGAGGACGGTCAGTTTGGCACAAAATGTCCAGAATAAACATGGAAATGTCATAGAATTAAGAAGGAAAAATAGCTTTAAAATGTAATGTCTGCCGTGTTAAAGCTTTGGTAAAATAAGAGAACCGATATGAGTAGGCTAGACTAGGGGGAGTTTTTGGTATTCTTTCGTGCACAAGGGAGGAACAACTGTTTCATTGTTTTGCCACACTATTTTGGTCATATTCAAACCATAAAGTATTGGCGAATGGTCAAATAAATACTCTCCCATAATTCATTATATTTTGCTAAATGTCAGGGACCTTTTTTTCCCATATAAAAACAGCAGCCCGCCGCGACCGGGAGACCCATGGACGACGATGCCTCATGGGGAGGGTTTGGCCGGTCGTGATGTCCTTGTCCCATCGCGACTCCTGTGGCGGGCCAGGCGCAAGCACGCTGACACGGTCGCCAGGTGTACGGTGTTTCCTCCGACACATTGCTGTGGCTGGCTTCCGGGTCAAGTGGACATTGTGTCAAGAAGCAGTGCGGCTTGGTTGGGTTGCATTTCGGAGGACGCACGCTCTCGACTTTCGCCTCTCCCAAGGTCTTACGGGAGTTGCAGCGATGAGACAAAACTGTAACTACCAATTGGGGAGAAATAGGGGTAAAAAAAAAGTATATATATATATATAAATAAACAAGTACTCTATCTGGACACCTGCTCATCAAACATCTCATTCCAAAATCATGGGCATTGATATGGAGTTGATCCCCCTTTGCTTCTATAACAGCCTCCACTCTTCTGGGAAGGCTTTCCACTAGATGTTGGAACACTGCTGCAGGGACTTGCTTCCATTCAGCCACAAGAGCATTAGTGAGGTTGGGCACTGATGTTGGGCGATTAGAGCTGCCTTACAGTCTGCGTTCCAATTCATCCCAAAGGTGTTCAATGTGGTTAAGGTCAGGGCTCTGTGCAGGCCAGTCAAGTTCTTCCACACCGATCAACAAACCATTTCTGTATGGACCTCGCTTTGTGCATGGGGGAATTGTCATGCTGGAACAGGAAAGGGCCTTCCCCAAACTGTTGCCACAAAGTTGGAAGAACAGAATTGTCTAGAATGTCACTGTTTTCTGTAGCATTAAGATTTCCCTTCACTGGAACTAAGAGGCCTAGTCTGAACCATGAAAAACAGCCGCAGACCATTATTCCTCTTCCGCCAAACTTTACAGTTGGCACTATGCATTGGGACAGGTAGCATTCTCTTCGCATCTGCCAAACCCAGATTAGTCTGTCGGACTGCCAGATGGTGAAGCATGATTCATCACTCCAGAGAACATGTTTCCACTGCTCCAGAGTCCAATGGCGGCGAGCTTTACACCACTCCAGCTGACTCTTGGCATTGCGCATGGTGATTTTAGGCTTGTGTGTGGCTGCTCTGCCATGGACACCCATTTCATGAAGCTCCAGTTCTTGTGCTGATGTTGCTTCCAGGGGCCGTTTGGAACTCGGTATTGAGTGTTGCAACCAAGGCCAGACGATTTTTACACGCTATGCGCTTCAGCATTCGGCGGTGCTGTTATGTGAGCTTGTGTGGCCTACCACTTCCCAGCTGAGCCGTTAATGCTCCTAGACATTTCCAAATTTGAGAACTGACTTGTTGGAAAGGTGGCATCCACATTGAAATTCACTGAGCTCTTCAGTAAGGCCATTCTACTGCCAATGTTTGTCTACAGAGATTGCATGGCTGTGTGCTCAATTTTATACACCTGTCAGCAAAGGACATTTGCTGAAATAACTGGATCCACTAATTTGAAGGGGTGTCAACATTCTTTTATACATATAGTGTAACTTATTTTATTTTGGTATCTGAAAATTCATATTTTTGTCGAGACCTATCAGCAGTTTATTCACAAAGGTCCATCACAGAAAGGTCCATCATGTCTCAATCGACCAATCCACGCGATGCCGGGGCAGGCGCTGTGAACGCGCACGACTACGCACCTGTATAAGACTCCAGTCAAGATGCAAAGTTTCACATTGATTGCGACGTTATAAAGGACTGTAGACACGATAACTTTTATCATACAAGCTTCAATTACATAAAATGAACAGCTAAAATAAGCATTCAGTTTTATGGAGCGCGAGGACTATTCTGTGTTTGATAGGCTATCGAGAAGCGACCTGATGCTAGTAGAAGCAGCGGTGTTGCATTCTTATCTGTGAGGATGGGCGAGCTACTCAACCACAGCGGGATTTTGGCATTGAACAGGACTTTGATGGATGATGACAAATTCGGCAGTCTGGAGGATATTGACGTGACCGCGGACGGCACCCCGATTCTAAGGATAATCATCTCGGTTGTTTACTCTATTGTGTGCGCGGTAGGGTTAATTGGGAACTTGTTAGTCTTTTTCTTAATGAGGTTAAAACAGGGCCGGAAGAAATCGAGTATTAACTTTTTCATTACCAACTTGGCAGTGACGGACTTCCAGTTTGTGTTGACTCTGCCGTTCTGGGCAGTGGACACCGCACTGGACTTCAGCTGGCCGTTTGGAGACGCCATGTGTAAAATCATCCTTTCCGTAACAGTTATGAACATGTACGCTAGCGTGTTCTTTCTGACTGCTATGAGTGTGACCAGATACTGGTCTGTCGCCTCGGCTCTGAAGAACCGGTCGAGACAGAGGTCGTGTTCGGTGAAATTGGTGTGCGCGGTGCTGTGGGTCTCCGCAACCATTGCCACAGCTCCCACTACCATTTTCTCCTCCGTGACAGTAGTGGCTGGGGAGAAGCTCTGCCTCATCAGGTTCCCCGAGGGACATGACTGGCTCGCGCTCTATCATCTCCAAAAAATCATCATAGCGTTCGTCATACCCATGCTGATAGTGTCCGTCTGCTATCTGATGCTTTTACGGTTTATCCGTCTGAGGAGCATGAACAACAACCACCCCAAAAGGAGGTCGAGGGTGACCAAATCTGTCACCATCGTGGTCCTCTCCTTCTTTCTTTGCTGGATGCCAAATCACGCCATCACATTCTGGGGTGTATTGGTGAAATTTAACGCTGTCAATTGGGATAAATCCTACTATTTGGTCCACACCTATGTATTCCCGGTGACTGTGTGCCTCGCGCATGCCAATAGCTGCTTGAACCCAGTTCTGTATTGTCTCATGCGACGAGAATTCAGAAAGATGCTGAAGGATTTGTTTTGGAGAATTTCCTCACCAGCCATCTCCAAAGCCTGTACAATACGTACGTTTACGGGGACGTGCAACACACGTGTAACACACGACGACAACCAAGTAGTTATTCCCTTGAATGTTCAAGACACCACACAATGTCGACTATCATTTATTGACAGACCGGATCTTCCCGCAATACCGGGTCTACCCGGAATGGCACCGGAAGATTCACAGTGCATCCACCAGACATAACGCACTTACTTTATGAAACGACTTGCTGTAATCAATCACGCATGCATTTTGGAACTATAAATGACAGAGTTCTTGAGTTCCCAATGTTGTCATTACCCACGGGGCACCAATTGCGCAGAGTAGGCCAACGGAGTGAAAAGCAGTATTTACAGAAATTTGGTGCGTCCCTGGCACGCACTGGGATGGGTAGGACATGTACTTGGTAAACTTTACGCGCAATGATTACATGTTGATTTTAAGATAAGAGAGTCACAAATTTAGAGTACACCGAAGTCAATATTCCCTGTGGATATTATACCTTTTGTTGGAATGTTGAGATGTTTCTTCTGTCGTCCATTCAAGCTCACACATTGCCATTCAGAGCCAATGCACACATTTTTGGTACATCAAAATCTAAATAAATGTGCTCCTATTAATATGTTATCAGTGCTTCTGTTGTGGTATCTGAATATATGGCTGAATGTAAAAGGGTCATTGCAATGTATGTGAAATAAAGCGCATATAAATTAAGCATCTTGGTCGATTGATATATTCAGACAATATGTTGTGTGGGTCAATTTGCAACATTCGAAAACGCTAGATACCAATTACTAAAACTCATTAGATGTCGAGAAATGGTCGATTGAAGATATTCAATGCGTTATTGGAGATTACTTCATGCGCAAGGCCGCACAAGCTGTGCTGTAACTGCGACGCTATAATGGATTGCAAGTAGACAGTACATTATAAATAAAGATAAGTCTATTTTGCATGTCTATTTTCTTCGTTCATATAGAGAGTTTGGGAAGGTCGACAACTCCGGAATCCGGCCTAAGGTTATCTACTTCATTTGACCGAGATTACACTTTCAGAAATCGTAATGACACTCAAATCTATTAATATTAAGAAAGCGGCCGGCCCGGACCAATTTAACCCTTATTTTCCCAAAATTGGTGCAGAGATCTTTGCTGTCCCTCTCGTAACTAAGGTTGTAGGTGATATTCTAGATGCTCAGGACAAGAAACATCACGGTGTTTCACTTTTTATTGACTTATCAAAGGCCTTTGTTGACCATTCCCTGGCCAAAAAAGGTTGGTTTAAGTGTTGAAGCATTGGATTGGTTCCAGAACCACCTTTCTGACAGAATGCAGTGTGTAGCACAGAGGGTATTGCATCTGAATTTCAAAGGCTTATGAAAGCATTTCCCCAGGGCTCAATTTGAGGTCTGATCCTTTTTACAATGCATATACATGATACAGCGAAGACTGTATGCTGATGACACAATTATTTATTCTAGTACATCTTGAAGGCTTTTCAGGATTTACAGTTGGCTTTTGATGCTGTTCGAATTGAAACTTGTGCTTAATGCAAGGAAAGCTACATTTATGGTTTTCTCTTTGAAAGTAGACACATGGAGTCACTTGCAGATTTTAACTCTAAAAAGTCAGCAAACTGATAAGGTCACCTATAAGTATCTTGGGAATTGGTTAGAAGAAAAGCTGAATTTTAAACAGCACATTAATAACTAACACCAGAGAACTGAAGTTGAAATTGGGTTTTTATTTTAGGAACAAAACTTGTTTTTCAATGTTAGTCAGAAAGGATCTTGTTCAAAGCACTTTGTTATCGGTGCTGTATTATAGTGCCTATATGCAGGCCTTAGCTAGTACCTTAACTCTGGACACAGTGTATCATGGTGCTTTTAAGACGTATCACCAACACCAGATACTTCTCTCACCCATCACTGTGATTTGTATGCCCTGGTGCAATGGACCTCTCTCTCCATGGTGCAAACACACTGGTACACTTGTGTGTAAATAGAAAGCATTGATAAGGCAGCGTCTCTGTTCCTTCCTGACCAGATCAGTCACTCAATACAGTCTTCGTTCAGTCGCTGCCGTCCTTGTCTGTTCCTAAGTCTAGAACTGATATGGGGAAACAAGATTTTTTCCCCCAGAATTCCCCTTCATCCTGGACCATGCTTCAAAAGATATTCAAGTTTGGGGAGTTAAGTGTTCTTCCCGGTTTTTAAGACAATGTTTTTGATAGCTACAGTTTAATATTTTTTATGTATTTGTATTTTTTGAAACATGTTATGTACACGCTGCTATTTCCCTGTTTTGCCAGGTCACCCTGGCAAGAGGTTTCTAACCTCAATGGGTCTTACTTGGTTAAATCAAAATAAAACTATTACGTTTGGTAGGTGTGTTGAAGCGTTTCCCAAACTCGGTCCTCGGGACAACATTTAGGTTTTTGCCCTAGCACGACAGACTCAAATAATCAACTCATCATCAAGCTATGGTTATTTGAATCAGCTGTGTAGTGCTAGGGGGCAAAAACCAAAATGTGCATCCCTTGGAGTCCCCCAGGAACAAGTTTGGGAAACGCTGGGTGCTGGGTCATGATGAAATGAAGGAGACATGTACAGGTAACTGCCAAAATAAAGGAAACACCAACAAGTGTTTTAATAGGGCATTGGGCAATCACGTGCCCGCCAGAACAGCTTCAATGTGTCTTGGCAGAGTCTACCAGTCTGGAACTCTATTGGAGGGATGCAACACCATTCTTCCACCAGAAATTCCATATTGGTGTTTTGTTGATGGTGGTGGAAAACACTGTCTCAGGCATCGCTCCAGAATCTCCCATTAGTGTTCAATTAGGTTGAGATCTAGTGACACACATTCTCTAATGTTTTTCTAAACATGCTGTGCTCCTTTGAGACCCCTCTTTCAAAGTCAGAGATCTCTTCTAGCCATGGTAGCCAAAATGACAGACAACTGGGCAATTTTATACGTGACCCTAAGCATGATGGGATGTTTTAATTGCTCAGGAACCACACCTGTGTGGAAGCACCCGCTTTCAATATACTTTGATATCCCTCATTTACTCAAGGGTTTCCTTCATTTTGTCAGTTCCATGTATATTCTCCACATATTCTTCCTGCCCCCCTGCACTCATTAATAATGGATTAGCAATATTGGAGGACTTAAAATGGCATTACATTCTTGGAAAAATAATATATGCTTACTGACAATACATTAGGCAGAGAATTCCTTTGACATGCGTAATTTACACCCAAAATGCATGGTGTGCGCACAAATAATTCACCTCGAATTGCAGGCTGCAGTTGCACACTTGACAAAATGCCCAGTGTGTGTGCAAAGAATTCAGTCCTTCCTACATATCTAGTATTTAAAAATATATATATTCCTACTAATGATGTTGAATAATTAGGTTATTATGACATGTAAATATTGACTTAAATTGTTACTGTAAAGAATATTGTGGGAGGAACAAACATGCACAACTTATTAGTTCCATGGTATGGCTGAAAGAGCTTGGATGACTGCATCATGTAAACTACATTTATAAAATCCTACACCTAGAACACAAGTTCAACAAACTGTTTAAAACTCAATATCGAAAGGGATATTTTAGGTGATTTTGTTTATTTGAATGTCCATTACATATTGCACATGCAGCAGCTACTCTTCCTGCAGCAAGTCAACTAAAAACCCTCAATTAAAAAAAAAAGAAGATCAATTTAATTAATCAAATGCACTAGTATAAATGATAGAAAGTAGCGTACAATAGACACAAACCTAGATGATCAATAAATTAAGTGCATGCAGGTGGTTGGGTAATGCTCAGTGCATGCAGATGGTTGGGTAATGCTCAGTGCAGCATAACCAGGTCCCTTCCATGACCATGCTTCCCTGTCATAAAGGACGTCATCTCCTCCTGTCCTGTCCCTCAGTAATCCACTGACGGTAGTGTCACCATCCTGGTGAACTCCTCATAGTGCACCTTGCCATTAGACTTCACGTTGGCTTCTCTGAACAGCTCGTCCACTGCAAAGTTTAGAGGGGAAATAACTTCATGTTAATTCGCTGATCTGGGACCAACAACAAGTATGTTAGCAGGTAGAAACTTAAAAAAATTAACTCCATTCAAATTATGTGTTTTATAATTTGCAAATTTACACAAGAATCAGTTCATGTATGTGTTGACACATTTGGTATTTTATTAGGATCCCCATTATATGATGCAAAAGCAGCAGCTACTCTTCCTGGGGTCCACACAACTTGAAACATAACACAGAATGACATAATACAGAACATCATTAGACAAGAACAGAACTATATACATTTTTAAAAAGGCACACGTAGCCTACATATCAATTCATACACACAAACTATCTAGGTCAAATAGGGGAGAGGCGTTGTGCCGCGAGGTGTTGCTTTATCTGTTTTTTAAGGTTTGCTGTTAATTTGAGATGGAAGGAAGTTCCATGCAATAAGGGCTCTATATAATAGTGTACGCTTTGTTGAATTTGTTCTGGATTTGGGGACTATGAAAAGACCCCTGGTGGCATGTCTGGTGGGGTAAGTGTGTGTGTCAGAGCTGTGTGTAAGTTGACTATGCAAACAATTAGGGATTATCAACACATGAATGTTTCTTATCAAAAGAAGAAGTGATGCAGTCAGTCTCTCCTCAACTCTTAGCCAAGAGAGACTGGCATGTATAGTATTTATATCAGCCCTCTGATTACAAATTAAAGCAAAACGTGCCGCTCCGTTCTGGGCCAGCTGCAGCTTAACTAGGTCTTTCCTTGCTGCACTGGACCACACGACTGGACAATAATTAAGATTAGACAAAACTAGAGCCTGCAGAATGAGGATGACTTGACCCACTGGGACAGACATCAATTCAATTTCATTGAAATGACGTGGAAATAACGTTGATTCAACCAGTGTGTGCCCAGTGGGGAAGCTCCCATCTGCATGTGTATTTCCATAGGGTCTCATGGAGCCACAGTGGGGAAGCTCCCATCTGCATGTGTATTTCCATAGGGTCTCTTGGAGCCACAGCGGGGAAGCTCCCATCTGCATGTGTATTTCCATAGGGTCTCTTGGAGCCACAGTGGGGAAGCTCCCATCTGCATGAGTATTTCCATAGGGTCTCTTGGAGCCACAGCGGGGAAGCTCCCATCTGCATGTGTATTTCCATAGGGTCTCTTGGAGCCACAGTGTGGAAGCTCCCATCTGCATGTGTATTTCCATAGGGTCTCTTGGAGCCACAGCGGGGAAGCTCCCATCTGCATGTGTATTTCCATAGGGTCTCTTGGAGCCACAGCGGGGAAGCTCCCATCTGCATGTGTATTTCCATAGGGTCTCTTGGAGCCACAGTGCGGAAGCTCCCATCTGCATGTGTATTTCCATAGGGTCTCTTGGAGCCACAGTGCGGAAGCTCCCATCTGCATGTGTATTTCCATAGGGTCTCTTGGAGCCACAGTGGGGAAGCTCCCATCCCGATGTGTATTTCCATAGGGTCTCTTGGAGCCACAGCGGGGAAGCTCCGATCTGCATGTGTATTTCCATAGGGTCTCTTGGAGCCACAGTGGGGAAGCTCCCATCTGCATGTGTATTTCCATAGGGTCTCTTGGAGCCACAGTGTGGAAGCTCCCATCTGCATGTGTATTTCCATAGGGTCTCTTGGAGCCACAGCGGGGAAGCTCCCATCTGCATGTGTATTTCCATAGGGTCTCTTGGAGCCACAGTGTGGAAGCTCCCATCTGCATGTGTATTTCCATAGGGTCTCTTGGAGCCACAGTGGGGAAGCTCCCATCTGCATGTGTATTTCCATAGGGTCTCTTGGAGCCACAGCGGGGAAGCTCCCATCTGCATGTGTATTTCCATAGGGTCTCTTGGAGCCACTTGGTGCATCACAACAGTCTAAAGTGGCCTTGTTTCTGCACTCATTTAACCCTTTACACTCCTGTAAATTGGCCTATGGATAGGGCTACATTATTTTTGTATATTTTTTTAACCCCTTGTTTCTCCCCAATTTCGTGATATCCAATTGGTAGTTATGATCTTGTCTCATCGCTGCAACTCCCCAATGGACTCGGTAGAGGCGAAGGTCGAGAGCCATGCGTACTCCGAAACATGACCTGCCAAGCCGCACTGCTTGTTTAACCTGGAAGCCAGCCTTACCAATGTGTCAGAGCCCGGCCCGCCACAAGGAGTCGCTAGAGCACAATGAGACAAGGAAATCCCCCTCCGGCCAAACCCTCCCCTAACCCGGACGATGCTGGGCCAATTGTGCGCCGCAACATGGGGCTCCCGGTCACGTCTGGCTGTGACACAGCCTGGTATTGAACTGGTTAGGCTACCTTGAAATGTTTCTTACAGAAGAAATATGAAAAGCATATGCATAACCATGGTAGCAATTGAAAGGGAACAGTTTAGAGATTATTAGACCAAGAGGTGAGGACAACAGTTTACCTGACAAGACTGAATCCAAGCACTTGATTTTATGTGCATTTGACATTTTATGTACTTTTTTGCCACATTTGTTGATAACGAAATGTGAAAATACTCTGGATACATTCAGTAACATGATAATATTCCTGTAAAATGTGTTGTAGTTGCAACATAAGACAGAACAATAAGAGGTTTGAGAGAGAGGTGTAACTGCTGTCTAAGTGGCCACACACCTCTCCAAAGTGGGCACATTTCCTAAGAAATGTCAAAGCACTTTTATGACTCAAAGAAAAGGCTTCAACTGTCATGTCTTGTTTTGAGGTGTTTGGACAGATGTCATGTCTCTGCTAATATGGCAAACATTTATTTGTGTTTTCAATAAATACAAATATATTTGCCGTTTCAACAATCTAAGCCAACCCCATAGTTGCGCGGTTGTTGCTAAACAACCAAACCAGTCTATAGAAAGGCATCATGAGTGCATTCAGGTGCGTGTGCCAAGGCAAATGTTCTTCACTGTAGACAGACAGGCTCCTTCTGTTCAAAATAAACCAGGGTATGACGCCATGTCTTCTTGTAACTATACATCGAACATGGTGATCATAAACGCTGTATATGAAATTAGATTTATGACATGGAAATGTGAAGTGCACATTTGGACTCACGGGTGTTAGGCTTGCTTGTATGACGTCAAAGCAGTATTTATTATAATCCTCAACGTTTCATCTTTCAAAATACATAGAGTCCTCTTAATTTACAACGTTTCCCTCACGCAGACAAAACATTTTAAAAAGTTTCCCAATTAGCTGGAGGGATGGGGGCAACTTCTTGTCGCTGCAGTGCTCAAGTTCAGATCGGCTGTCAGTCAAAACCCAGACAGAGCTGTGAAGCACAGAGCCTGAGCTCTGACGTCATGTATAGTATGTTACTGTACAGACACTGAGTTCCAATTTAGGTGTTTATCACTGTCCAAATCTGACATTTTCAACCTGTATACAAGTGTAAAGGGTTAAAAGAGCTGAACTGATAAACTAATACCAGGTAAAGGTATACCAGTTATATTTGATTATTTTTACCTCTACCATGTGTTCAGATCAGTGCAGATGATCTATAAGAGATTTTAAGAAGGAGCCAATTCAGACTGTTGAGCTGCACTTTCAGGGCCAGTTTCCCGGACCCAGATTAAGCCTACCTACTGCTCCTGCATTAAACAGCATTTTCAATAGAGGCTCCATTAGGCATGATATCTAGTCCGGTCTTAATCCATGTCAGATAAAACCCCTAGTGATAGAAACACATTGTAGGCTACCTTCTTTATCAGTGAGCTTCTCTCCTAGCTTGGTGAGCTTGGCCCGGAGCTCCGAGGCCAGGATGTAGCCCTTCTTCTGCTTGTCCGTCATCCTCATGGCCTCCAGGATCTCCGCCTTGGGGTCCTCCTGCTGGATCTGCCGGTGCATCATGGTCAGGAAGGTGGAGAAGTCTAGCTCGCCCTTCTTATCTGGAGAAGGAAGGATATTCATAGAACTAATCACCTGCAAAGGGCACCATTGATCCAAAATAGGCCTAAATGCTGCTGTTAAAGTGACTGGTTATCTGCTACATGGCCGAGTTGTGGTATATTTTCATACAACTGTACTGAACATTGTTGATTATTCCTTACTTCTTCAATAAAATAACTTGTTAGGGTAGTAGAGTGTGTCAATATAGCTTCATTTACACAGGCAGCCCAATTCTGAAATGTTTTACACAAATTGATCTTTTGACCAATCACATCAGATCTTTTTAAGCGCTGATCTGATTGGTAAAAGTGAAACAGTGAAAAAATATCAGAATTGGGCTGTCTGTTTAAATGTGTAAAATAATGAACTGCAAAAGGGCATAAAGTTCAGAGTAACAGAGCAGACAAACTTTTTGACTCTCAGAAAAACATTCTGTTCAATATTGTAATCGGGAAGTTGGGGATTGATGGGAAAAAATTATGTTGCGTCAAACGTGTTCTAACCAAAGCCATTTTCACATTACCAAATCAGTTAATTGGTTTTAATATTTCTTAGTACTTCCCTCAGGTTAAAAAGTTCAGTGCAGCAATTATGAAGAGCTGAGAGAAGATAAATATTTTTTTAATGTAATAAATGTAATTGGAACAAGCTTGGGACAGATTTCAGCTAACGTGTAGGTTACACTCACTGTGACAACTTCTCCCTCTACCCATCCCCCAAGTAGCGGCTTGCCTGCCTACTAAATAATTTACAGCCAAAACCTCACTACGATTCATAAACAGTATGGCTAGATCAACAGGTGTCTAGAGCCGCCTCAATATTCTAATGTCTTCCGCTTCCCTGCTTGTTCCCTTCATCTGCAGACCTTTAAACATGCTGTGGTAAAGCAGGTGAAGGAGAGGACGTCCCTTTAGAACCCTCAAACTCAACCAGTTCCACTGTGTTCTTTCATCATTCCCATTTCATCAGGGACTGATTTAGACCTGGAACACCAGGTGGGCGCAATTAATGATCAGGTAGAACAGAAAACCATCAGGCTCCGGACCTTGTAGGGTAAGAGTTGAATACCCCTGCTATAGACTACTGAGATGCCCCCAGGGTAAGTCACTCTAGACCAGGGCTCTCCCAACCCTGTTCCTGGAGAGCTACCCTTCACTCCAACACCAGTTGTAACTGCCCCCAGGGTAAGTCACTCTAGACTACTGAGATGCACCCAGGGTCAGTCACTCTAGACTACTGAGATGCCCCCCAGGGTCAGTCACTCTAGACTACTGAGATGCCCCCCAGGGTCAGTCACTCTAGACTACTGAGATGCCCCCAGGGTAAGTCAGTCTAGACTACTGAGATGCCCCCCAGGGTAAGTCACTCTAGACTTCTGAGATGCCCCCAGGGTCAGTCACTCTAGACTACTGAGATGCCCCCAGGGGTAAGTCACTCTAGACTACTGAGATGCCCCCAGGGGTAAGTCACTCTAGACTACTGAGATGCCCCCCAGGGTCAGTCACTCTAGACTACTGAGATTCCCCCAGGGTAAGTCACTCTAGACTACTGAGATGCCCCCAGGGTCAGTCACTCTAGACTACTGAGATGCCCCCAGGGTCAGTCACTCTAGACTACTGAGATGCCCCCAGGGTAAGTCACTCTAGACTACTGAGATGCCCCCAGGGTCAGTCACTCTAGACTACTGAGATGCCCCCAGGGTCAGTCACTCTAGACTACTGAGATGCCCCCAGGGTCAGTCACTCTAGACTACTGAGATTCCCCCAGGGTCAGTCACTCTAGACTACTGAGATGCCCCCAGGGTCAGTCACTCTAGACTACTGAGATTCCCCCAGGGTCAGTCACTCTAGACTACTGAGATGCCCCCAGGGTCAGTCACTCTAGACTACTGAGATGCCCCCCAAGGTAAGTCAGTCTAGACTACTGAGATTCCCCCAGGGTAAGTCACTAACCTACTGAGATGCCCCCCAGGGTAAGTCAGTCTAGACTACTGAGATGCCCCCCAGGGTCAGTCACTCTAGACTACTGAGATGCCCCCAGGGTAAGTCACTCTAGACTACTGAGATGCCCCCCAGGGTAAGTCACTAACCTACTGAGATGCCCCCCAGGGTAAGTCACTAACCTACTGAAATGCCCCCCAGGGTAAGTCAGTCTAGACTACTGAGATGCCCCCCAGGGTCAGTCACTCTAGACTACTGAGATGCCCCCTGGGTAAGTGAGGGGCCCTTGATGGCGTACCTATCTTGTGGATCTGCAGGTGTCGGTCGATCTCACCGAAGGTGGGACTCGTCCCCAGACAGCGCATAACTGTGATCAGGTCCTTGGCTTCAATCTTCCCCTTGCGCTTCTTGTCGTACAAGGAGAAACATTCCTTGAACTCTACAGAAAGAGGAAAAACAGGCAAATAATGCACTAATGTGCTGGGTGAAAAGAAACTAAAAAACAAACCATGATAATCCATTCTAAAAACAGTGCACAATGTTTCTCCTCTCCAAGGAGGCAATTAAAATGTTCTTGTCTCAAGTGTAGAGAAATAAGTAAATCATACTTTTAACCTCAATTGGGATTATTATTTTCTAAAATGCCCTTTTTAAAAAGACATTGCTCTCAAAGTTTGTATCACAACATTTTACTCTACTGTTCAATATCAATTTATTGAAAAATAATGACATTATTTATGTCCCATGTGACCTCCCACACCAAAAGAAAAGCTAGCAAACAATATAGCACACCTTACCGTTGATCTGAGTTCCTGACAGGAATTTAGCCTGAGGAAAAACACAATACACCATGAATTGGCCTAAACATGTACAGAAATTAGGAAACACAAAACAATTCAATTGTTTTTTCTTACCATGTCTGTAGTCAGAGATCTCTCTTCCTGGAATGCAACTGGCTTACCTCACCTGTCTCCACACCCATCTGCCTGCCAGTTCAAAGTCCGCCACAGAGTGCATGGTATTTAATACCGGTTGCTGTGGAAACTGAGATAGTGGATCCAAGGTATCATATTATCCTCTCCCTTTCTCTTCTATCAAATACTTGTGATACTAATCACTACCTTATTATCTGATATGACAACCAGGATATGTTAAACTACACAGCGTGGCCATTAGCAGACAAGTTACAGTACATGGAAATAATAGTTTAATAAAAAGTTTAATTCTTCAGTAAGATAAGTAACTTTGTCTATATTAAAAGTGGGCGTAAGTATGATTGATCTTGCTCAACTAATAGAACTCCCCCATTTCAATTCAATACCATTTAACGTCTAGTGAAAGGACAGATGACAAGACAGTGATGACACTGAATAATATATACATTTCCTGAGGTAGCTGCAATATATAACATCACCACTAGAGGTCACTGTATATCAATCCAGCCATGTACTAATACGGCATATAATAATTTGGTATGTGTATACCCCACTACATCTGGCGTGTACTCTGTATTCCGCTCAGTTGATAGAGCATGGTGCTTGCAGTGCCAGGGTTGTGGGTTCAATTCCCACAGGGGACCAGTAAGATTTTTTTTTTTTAAATGTATGCTCTCACGTAAGTTGCTCTGGGTAAGAGCATCGGCTAAATGACTAAAATGTCAAATGTAAATCTGCTATAGGAGACATATGACTTAGACTGCTATAGGAGACATATGACTTAGACTGCTATAGGAGACATATGACTTAGACTGCTATAGGAGACATATGACTTAGACTGCTATAGGAGACATATGACTTAGACTGCTATAGGAGACATATGACTTAGACTGCTATAGGAGACATATGACTTAGACTGCTATAGGAGACATATGACTTAGACTGCTATAGGAGACATATGACTTAGACTGCTATAGGAGACATATGACTTAGACTGCTATAGGAGACATATGACTTAGACTGCTATAGGAGACATATGACTTAGACTGCTATAGGAGACATATGACTTAGACTGCTATAGGAGACATATGACTTAGACTGCTATAGGAGACATATGACTTAGACTGCTATAGGAGACATATGACTTAGACTGCTATAGGAGACATATGACTTAGACTGCTATAGGAGACATATGACTTAGACTGCTATAGGAGACATATGACTTAGACTGCTATAGGAGACATATGACTTAGACTGCTATAGGAGACATATGACTTAGACTGCTATAGGAGACATATGACTTAGACTGCTATAGGAGACATATGACTTAGACTGCTATAGGAGACATAAACCCTGATGATAATGTATGTTATACAGTATATGCAAGTACAGTTAAGCATCAAAGTTCATAATCACAATATACACAAAGTGGAGTAAGAAACATTTATTCCTAAAAAGATCTGATATTGAAATGTTCAGACAACCTACTTGAAGCAATACAATGATGTTCAAGTACATCCAACACTGACCTTTCTTTGAGTCCATTTCAAAGTTTGGCTTATTTTAAATGAATACTGTAACATTGCATACTGTAAGATGGTCATTGTCATGTGGACGGGGTTGGGGGAGTGGTGGGGTGCAACTGTAGAAAAGAGGGGCCTGTCCCAGAATGCAGCACAACACTGTGCTCGATCCACACTCCATGTGGCGCTTGCTGATGATGTCATTCTGACATTCGGGAGCGGAGCAGATAGACCATTTATCTGGAGCAGGAAAGTTTCAGACCTGTCAATTCTACAGAAATGCAAGATATTGATGGAATCCATTCAGTCAGTATTAGTCCATTCCACAGGAGGCTGGTGATGGGAGGATGGCTCATAATAACGTTCCTTACTCCATGCAAAACTAACCTGGGTAACTAATTGTTAACACAAACTAGCATCATACTGGCTCCCAGGCTAACACAAACTAGCATCATCATACTGGCACCCAGGCTAACACAAACTAGCATTATCATACTGGCTCCCAGGCTAACACAAACTAGTATTATCATACTGGCTCCCTGGCTAACACAAACTAGTATTATCATACTGGCTCCCAGGCTAACACAAACTAGCATCATCATTCTGGCACCCAGGCTAACACAAACTAGCATCATCATACTGGCACCCAGGCTAACACAAACTAGCATCATACTGGACACTCACCTGTTGTCACTCCTATCAGTGGCTGTCCTTAACGTGTAATGTGTAGTAGGACCAGGGCTCGGGGACGTACAGGTGACCGGGGTATTTCTTACGCAGTACCGGGTCGCTCCACAGCCAGGCCACCCACACGGCCACCAGGCACATGGTGACAGAGAAGCTGACAAACAGAAAGAGGCCATTGGCGTCTGGGACAGAGCCCTTATGCCGCTGGTGGATCACCGTGGCTACCATAGCTAGGAAGGTGAGGAGGAAGAGTTGGAAGATCTGACCCTCTGTGACCAAGTACCTGAGAGGGTGTGAGAGAGGGGCAGAAGTGAGAGCTGCAGTCAAGATACTTTCACTTTCTAGAAGGAAATACTTAGAGTTGAGCCATGCGCCACACAGTGAAATGTCCCATACTTCAGGTACTTTCAGTACGACAAATCGGAGTACATAAATCACACAATGGAGTACATTTGTAAATTAGAATTCAGCAAACCTCTAAGACAGTGATCATTAACTAGATTCAGCCGCGAGCCAGATGGTCAGAGGGCCGGAACATAATTACAAATCATTTGTAGACTGCAAATTGATCGCAAGAAGCCCAAACAGATATGACTAAAACAATCATTTCAAAACTTGCTCACATTTGTATACGATCACATATATCTTTCTACAGATTTCCAAAATTAAAATCACTTGGAGGTGAATTGCTGGTGTTTTCACAGTCTTATATGTCTAACAATAAAAAATATAAATAAAGTTTAAAAAAAAGTTTTACATACATTGTAAAACTTTTCTCAAGTCAAAAGAAGGAAGTAATGAGGGGACTGACCAATAGTAGAGGGCACTGGGTCCGAGTAGCAGCCAACCAGACAGGGGCATTGTCTTCTCCTCTTTGACGTGAGTAAAGCAGCCAGTGAAGTAGAGGAAGAGGATGATGAAGAAAGGAATATACCTGGAGGAAGAGAGAAGGAGAGAACTCAGTTAAACTAGTTCATGTCAACTTATTACAAACTCATTACAAATACTGAACACGGGTCACAGTAATAATGTTTACATACTGTATATAGTGTATTCTAGTCAAGACTCATCCTATATAACTACTGCTGTACACACCTTTTCTAGTCACATATTGTCCATAATGTCATTGTCTATCCATATCATCATATACATACATATTTATATTCCGGACTCTGATATTGCTTGTTCTAATATTTCTTAATTCCTTTATTGAAATGTTTTGGACTTGCATTTGCTTATTGTTTTGTATTGTTCGGTATTACTGCACTGATAATAAGCTTTTCGCTAAACCTGCAATAACATCTGCAACGTATGTGTACCCGAACAATAACATCTGCAACGTACGTGTACCCGAACAATAACATCTGCAACGTACGTGTACCCGAACAATAACATCTGCAACGTATGTGTACCCGGACAATACCATCTGCAACGTACGTGTACCCGAACAATAACATCTGCAACGTATGTGTACCCGAACAATAACATCTGCAACGTATGTGTACCCGGACAATACCATCTGCAACGTACGTGTACCCGAACAATAACATCTGCAACGTACGTGTACCCGAACAATAACATCTGCAACGTACGTGTACCCGAACAATAACATCTGCAACGTATGTGTACCCGGACAATACCATCTGCAACGTACGTGTACCCGGACAATAACATCTGCAACGTATGTGTACCCGAACAATAACATCTGCAACGTATGTGTACCCGGACAATAACATCTGCAACGTATGTGTACCCGGACAATAACATCTGCAACGTATGTGTACCCGGACAATAACATCTGCAACGTACGTGTACCCGAACAATACCATCTGCAACGTACGTGTACCCGGACAATACCATCTGCAACGTACGTGTACCCGAACAATAACATCTGCAACGTATGTGTACCCGGACAATACCATCTGCAACGTACGTGTACCCGAACAATAACATCTGCAACGTATGTGTACCAGAACAATAACATCTGCAACGTATGTGTACCCGAACAATACCATCTGCAACGTACGTGTACCCGAACAATACATTTGATTAGATGTTTAGATATACAGGCAAAAACATATAAAGCAACTCAATTTGAAAAACAGTCATTGTTTCAACCACTTTAAAAAGTTGTTAATCTAAGTTATATTATCAACCAATAGCATGTTATGACAGTTAAGCAGAAGAGAATATTCCATTAAAAGGGTTTACCACATACCACATCAAATGTCCCAGTTGTTCATCATAAAAATAAAGAAGCTCAAACGAATCAATCTAAAATAAATAAAATAAGAAACATGTTCAAACAACATCAACAGCATTTCTGTTGTTGGTGGATATAAAACAGCATTAGGGACAGTAACAGAAGGAGCTGTAGGGACAGCATACATTTGAGCTCCACCAGGCACCATCCGTTCATTCATCTCGGTTAACCCAGAACTATAACCTTGCATAATTTGGTCGTATTGTATCAGAAGGAGTTGGGTGAAAAGCAGAAGACGTTTCCATCCCGTACGGATTAATAAAGTATATCTTCTCTAATAAAAAGGTGTAGCCTACCAGTGTAGCAGGTTTGAGGTCTTTGATGATGGGGTTCTCTCTGACAGACAGGTGGAGCTGGTAGCCACTCAGCAGCAGACGATGGTTGATGGAGTCGCCCACCAGGTGGATGCTGGCGCCCATCACAAAGGTGATGATGCTCAGGTACACGGCGGAGCGAGGCAGGGCCCTGGGACTCCGCTCAATCAGCTGCTCGGAGAGGGACGAGAGCACACACACATTAACAGGCATGTAAACACACACACATTAACAGGCATGTAAACACACACACATTAACAGGCATGTAAACACACACACACATTAACAGGCATGTAAATGTAACCGATGTGAAATGGCTAGCTAGGTAGCGGTGGTGCGCGCTAGCAGCCTTTCAGTCGGTGACGTCACTTGCTCTGAAACTTTGAAGTAGTGGTTCCCCTTGCTCTGCAAGGGCCGCGGCTTTTGTGGAGCGATGGGTAATGATGCTTCGTGGGTGTCAGTTGTTGATGTGTGCAGAGGGTCCCTGGTTCGCGCCCGGGTCGGGGCGAGGGGACGGACTAAAGTTATACTGTTACATTGATGCTGTTGACCCGGATCACTGGTTGCTGCGGTGTGCTTGTACAGTCAGTGTACATGCACACACACGCACTTAGTATAGCATGTGAGCATCACAAATGAATCAGATTACTTCATTACATATTGAAAAGCGATTATTTTGGACACATTTCATTATCACTGTAGCTTCTTATAGGGCAACTGTGATTGTGAACAAACGGTATCAACCAGTGTTGCAGTTTGTGTTTGCTGGTTCCAGACAGTCACCCACCTTGAGCAGTAGGAATGGCGTGATGACATTGTAGGCCATGTGAAAGTAGTCTCCAGCACTGGGCTTGTTCAGGGGGAACCACTCCAGAGGGAGAATGATCTGAATTAAATCATGGATACAACACAGGGTTGCATTCATAGCATAGACTTGAATGCTGATATAACTAGGCTATTTGTTTGTTACACTTTGTTATTTAGTCAAATATATTATTGTAGCAGGGTGGTTCCACGCCAGGACAGCCCGGAAGTATTTTGGGTGTCACAGATTGTTATGGCAATTCTCACATGGAAACTTCATTGGAAGGAAGTATGATTGACATGCTTTTTACACTTGCATCACAATGTTTTTTTATTTGAAAGTCATGTTGAAAGTGCCTCCTGTAAGAACCTATGATCCATGAACAGTACGTGATACAGACATCTCAGTGTCATTGTACGTTTTATAGCATGCCTGGACAACTCCAGTCCTCGGGGACCTGATTGGTGGCACACTTTTGCCTCAGTCCCAGCCAACACACCTGACTCCAATAATCAACTAATCATGATCTTCAGTTTAGAATGTAATTAGTTTAAATCAACTGTGTTTTCTAGAGGATGGGGGAAAAGTGTGACACCAATCAGGCCCCAGAGGACTGGAGTTGCCCAGGCCTGCCTTATAGTGCGCTCTAATATATGGAATATGTCTTGAACATTCATTTATTCAACATAAAACATTAATATCTCAAAGTACCTTTTTTGATGTAGCATATTTTTAGACATTGTTTGGAACAATATACTCTTAAAACAGGTCACATTTCTAGAGTGGCTCTCTGGTACTTTAGAAGATATGAAGCATATATTAAAGACATAGGTCTTTAATAAATCATAGCCCTCCTTTAGGATTGCACATTCAGCAAATCACCAGCAGAGGGAGTTCCATTTGAATCCATTTTCCCATTCACTGTGTTGGTGGTGGTAATAAAATGCATCATAACTTAAAAATTAGCAGACAACCACCTCTGGAAATGTGATGTACTTATAGAGTATATTGTTCCAACCAATGTCGTAAAATTAGGAAAATCAAAAAGGGTACTTATGAGTTTTATGTTGAATAAATTAATGTGACAAATTGAATTTCAGAACTTAAACATACTCGATACTAGTGATAGGGGCTATAAAATAAAATCTATAGTTCCATATCAAAATATTATTGTGGGCGATATCATATCGATACTTTGATAGATTTTGAAAAAATATCAAACTCACCAAAACTCATCCTATAGCTTGTTCTCCATCTTTTTAAATAGTGAGCCAACATGTTTTCAGCTCTTTTATATCAATGACTGATCAGAACTCATTTCCCCATGCTCTCTCTTCTCTCTCCACAGCAGACATAGTGTATCAAATAGCAGAATCGTGAGAATCGCAATACATAGCGTATCGGCACCTAAGCATGGTGATAATAACGTATTGTGAGGTCCCTGGCAATTCCCTACTCCACACTCTAAGGAGTATGACTGCACGGTTCACGGATCATAGGGTCTTACTCTAGTGGAAGAATGAGAGAAGGTTATCTACTCGTGACTAGCGACTTGCTGAGGCCCAGCTTGAAGACTCAATCATGATTTATGACGTTGTTTGGATGGCTGACCATCTGTGGGCTATCACAGAGGTCAAGCACACCTTCTCTGTGGTTTTCTCCGGTGGAGAGACGTTCCCATGGAAGTCCTGGGGTCAGTGACGCCAGGAGAGATGGGAAAACTGGTGAAACTTGAATCGACTAAATGAATGTTACTGTGTGAATTACATTGTCATGTTTGGAATGTTTCAAGAGTTTATAGAGCGCAAAGAATTTTTATATGTTTTATTGTAATGTAAGTGGTATGGATTTATTGTTACAGGGAAAGTGATATTTTGTTCGTCGGATTGCGGATAGTTCAAAGAGGAGCGACACGGGTGTGCTCCTATCATTTAAATTCAGTTGATTAGAATCTGGTTGTGTTTTCCTGTCTTCTGTTTTTGCTAGCAAAGTGTAAAGAAATGTTAATTCAGGTTGGGGGTGAGTTTCTGCTTGAATTTGACAGTGAATTCACTTATACTTTGATAACTTGCTCAAGCTGCTGTGTCACCCACTGCTTTTTCTTTTAGAGAGGATTTTGAACTGAAGACACGTGTAACTACGTTAAGCCTATTGGTGACAGTCATTTACTCGGAGTATTCTGTAAGGTATCATGTACACTTTTTTTTTTCTTCTGTTAATTATTTTGTGACTAAAATGATATTAGTTGAAATGAGTAAATTGATTCCTCGTTCTACAGATTAATTGACTATACGCTTATAATTTATGTCTATCGATAGTTGTTTTCTACACTATATATGCTTGGATACCACCTTGACATCTCTGATCTGCTTGCCTCAATAAATCAATGCTAGAACATTGGTCGCCAGGATAAGCTATTTGTAACAAGTCTCTTAATCATTTTATAACGGTGCAAGTTAGAGACATGTTCATTCTATTCAGAGGTAATTCAAGGCTCGCTACCTGCACTAGGTTTATCCAGAGACGTACAGGACGTATTTATTCACATATTACAGTCAGATTGATCAATGTAGTTCATTATATTCAACATACTTTCTACATAATGGTTGGATAATTTCAACCAAACTACATTAGAGCAGGCATAGGTCTAAAAAGGGCTTACATTTTGTATTAAATAGCTTGTTTGTTACAATAGTTGAAAATGGCGTGGCCAAACATGAGAGTGAAGGGTATGGTTTGTGCACCATAGAAGTACACATTCATCAACCTATTAGAGTGTCAAACAAATCATGTTTGTTCGTGGTCATTCATTATGATTTGTTCTGACAGTTTTAAGACAAGTCATGGAATCTAACTCTAAATGACTTCGTTGACAAAGACCAACACAAAGTTAACATGGACTTGCCCTTACAACACATTGAACAGGCGGGGACTGAAAATGTGCAACAGCTGTCCCTGTTCAAATACACCTCCACATGAAGCTTATATGGTTGACTAAAGTAATCCATAATGGATTTGTGTCATGAATAATTTCCTTCAAGATGTTGTTGTGGAGTCACGTACTCCACCCCGTGTGGTAGGCTTATTCCTCTTTGGGATATGAGGTAGCCTAAAATGGCCACGTTCATCATGATTTTCTCAAAAATGGTTTGTGATACAAATGTAAAAAAGTATGTCAAATATCCTTCACCCCAATGAAGTTTCTAAGTAAGAATTTTACATTTTTTAATTTAACCTTTATTTAACTAAGCAAGTCAGTTTAGAACAAATTCATTTTTAAAATGACGGCCTACACCGGCCAAACCCTCCCCTAACCCGGACGACGCTGGGCCAATTGTGCGCCGCCCTATGGGACTCCCAATCACGGCCGATTGTGAATTGAATCGAACCAGGGTCTGTAACGACACCTCTAGCACTGAGATGCAGTGCCTTAGACCGCTGCGCCACTCGGGAGCCCAAATGCCAGAACAACCTGAGATACCCAAATCTTTTCAAGCTGTCCTGGTATGGTATCTCTCAGCAGGTTGTCCATACCATTACAATGGGCCTTCCAAAGTCCAGTACCCAGTTTTGCACTGTGAGATAGAACCACAGGTCAAAGTGGAACTGTGGCCTCTTCATTGATGACCCCTCTGGCTTGGACCCTGGTTGGCTTTAGAGAAAGACACATTATGAAGTATGAATTCCCTCCAACTCCAAAACAACATGATACAGAATGACAATGTATGAACAAGACGTTAGCCAATATGTAGGAACACAACAGTGCTGTGGTAGGCCAACACCTATATGAATACACATCAATAATCATTATCTTTCTGTTCATGTAGCCTCCTCTATTATTCATCACTATTACTGTGGTAGGCCAACACCTATATGAATACACATCAATAATCATTATCTTTCTGTTCATGTAGCCTACTCTATTATTCATCCCTATTACTGTGGTAGGCCTACACCTATATGAATACACATCAATAATCATTATCTTTCTGTTCATGTAGCCTCCTCTATTATTCATCACTATTACTGTGGTAGGCCAACACCTATATGAATACACATCAATAATCATTATCTTTCTGTTCATGTAGCCTCCTCTATTATTCATCCCTATTACTGTGGTAGGCCTACACCTATATGAATACACATCAATAATCATTATCTTTCTGTTCATGTAGCCTACTCTATTATAGTGTTGTTGGCTTTGATCTACCGCCGAGGTTAATGCCAGTGGGGGAAATAGCACGAGGACATGTAAATAAATAAGATGCATGTTATTCAGTTGTTTGCCACGGTGGAGACACAGTCCAGTGCATTCCTTGTACAGGCCCCATCTGTTCCTAACTCGCTGCAAATAATGGGCAACATAAAAGCCAAGATACACTGTATTGTATAGCTGTACTTGACAACCTTCACAGCCGCCATCATTTGAAAGCATTACAGGCTGACAACTTCCCTGTCCTTGGTCACATGACACTGACCATGAGCACATTACAAGGCAAGAAAAACTTCAGCCAGCAAGCACAGGCAATAACTAACCTAGTTTAGAATATATGGGGCAGTTTTGAGTGGCAGACTGATATGCCTTTACAGTATATTTTCTACTGACACTGTCTGACAGTAGCCTAGCGGACTAAACTCCACGGTGCAGGAAGTGTCTGATAAACTTCAACAGAGTGGAGCCGAGACCAGGCTTTGTGGAATCTAACTCTGACTAGATCAATTCGCCCTAGGTCAATACTAACAAGAATTTTAATTATGAAACGCCCACCTTGTACACATGTTTAAAAGCACTCGAAGCTTTTGGGACAAATAAAACCACTCGTGGGCCAAGTCGACAGTAGGAGAACCCTGGCTTACAGCAACAGCAATGAGCAAACAGGCGGTGGTTGTATTTGAATGAACTATTATTGAAACAGTAATTAACGTGACAGATTTCAGTAAGCAAATAAATGTATGCAACTACAGAGGACAAACATAAGTACAAGTGGGGCATTTCATAATTTACATTTTACAAGTATTGACCATTGGCGAATCGATGTAGTCGGAGAAAGATTCCACAAAGCCGCTCCACTCTGTTGGTAAAGTTCACACACTTCCTAAACCACGGGGTGGAGTTCAGTCAACTAACAGTAGCCTAGTCTTTATTGTTTACGTTTCGTTGATAGACAAATGCCTGAGACACTTCGGCTTATCAGGGCGACTCTTTCGACATGCACGGTGCCTTCCAACCACTGGCCCGCTAGATGTGAACATTAAATACTTGCCGATGATATAAACACGTTCATCACAAGCAAACTGTTCAAACCTGGGGTTCGTTGACGACCGGGGTGCATTGCTTTGACGTTTCCGTACCGCAGCTTGCATTCTCTTCCTGATGTCCTCCAGTCCTGCAACGAAAATTCGCTCCTTATTTTTCTTCTTTGGTGTGGTTTATCGGCGGTTGGCATCCAACCTTATGGTGCATTACCGCCACCTACTGTACTGGAGTGTGGGCCAAAGACAGAAACTATTGTAAATCCTAGCTGCCAGTCCCGTTTTCCTTAAAAAAGAAGATAACAAAACATTTGGGACTGTATCTAATGACGTTCTACGCAGTATCCTCTTTAAACTAATTTCCTATATCCCCTTCTCCCTCAAACGGGATCTCGGCCTCTCTCTTTCCCTCTGATACTGCCCACACTGTGTCAGTACATGCTCCACTGTCTCTGTTTCCTGGCAATATTCACACTCTCCTGTTGGATGCTTTCCTATCCCATTTAGAGTCTTATTCAACCAGCTGTGTTCCAGCCTTCATCTTTTAAAAAATGGCCTCCTCTGGGCCTGAACTGCGGAGCTGCAGGCACCTTATGTAATTTGAATACCACCCCACCATGCCCAAGCATTAATTGTTGACGCGGGTCCATTACGTTTCCGATTTGACAAGAAGATCTTTCTTTAATGTAGGTTATATGATAAATGATCCCACTGATGGTTTCACCAACAAAATGTTTTTTTTTGCCACTACTAAAGCATGATATTTTAGTGTATTGATGACAATAAATCAAATTAATTAGCTAAATAAATCATACTATTCAATAGTTTAAATACCATATTAAGATAATTATATGCATTCTGTGATTCATTGTGCAAATACTCTCCAAAGCATGGTTGTTTCTGTAATTGTTTTAACCAACAGTTGAGCTAGCTATCAAGAGACAACAGCCGGGAAAAAAATTAAGAGAGAAAGTCGAGAATAGAAAATTACGGATGAAAAAATCAGCAATGTATCAACACAAAAGTGGAGCCCAACAGAGGAAGGCCAAAAATGAGAAAGCAAAGGAGATATTGAAATTAGTTAAATTAGATTCCTTTTTCAAATGCAGTTCAAGTTCAGCCATTGCTAGCAGAAGCAATGTAGCGGGAGCAGAAGAGGATGTAGGTTTATCATCGCCAGCAGCAGCTTTTAGCGGGTCTAGTGAGCCAAGGCCAAGCTGTTCCATCGTGCCAGAAGAAGCAACGTTGACAGAGGAGGATACAGGTTGTCAGGTATCGGCGGATACGACCCTGAGCACAAGCCAGGCCGGACATGTTATCCCCGGGCCGGGCGGGGAGGAAGAGGAGCAGGGCGAGGCTAGAATCGTGGCGGCTGAGGAAACAGGTGGAAGCGGGACAGACAGCCTTTTTAAATTTCAGGCGACAGTTGTTGGAGCGCATAGTTAATGTAACTCTCACACTTGCATCATGTAATTTGGCGTGCAGAGGGCACCATGAAAAGCTGTGGCAGGCCAACAGTGGGAATTTTCTCAGTACAATTGAACTGCTGTAATTTTACGACCCAGTTCTGAAATAACTTTTAGAACGCTCCGCAGGATCCGTTAACTATCTCAGTCATTATCCAAAATGAGCTGATTTATATCTGAGTCGAGCGAGTGAAGTGTGACATTCAGGGAGAGATGCAGGGAGCCCATTTTTGTTTCTATTATTATGGACACCATACCGGATGTATCCAAAGTAGACCAGTTAAGCCAAGTTTATCGCTATGTGAGAGTGATAAGGGATGCAAATAAGTCGTTTTGGGGATTTCTGGAGACTGCTGACACATCAGCAGCTGAGCTTCAACATACAATCCTGGGCAGCGTAGAGGATAATGGGCTGGATATTTCAAAATGTCGTGGGCAGGGTATGATGGAGCTGCTAACATGAGCGGGGTCTATTCGGGTGTGCAGGCCAGAATATCCATAAAAGAGGCGCTTGCTGTTTATGTGCATTGAGCAGCGTACAATCTTAACCTGGCTCTCAACGACTCTGTCAAACATGTGCCAGAGACTAAACCGTTTTATGATACTGCTCTACACCTTCTTCGGGCATAGCATAAAGAGATGGTCAATGTTGAGTGGTATGTTTGATTTGGCATCAGAAAAAGAAAATGTAACTCTAAAACAACTGTGTCCCACCCGCTGGTCATCTAGATATGAGTCCCTTGCCGCCCTGAGATACAGATATGTGGACGTAATGAAGGCCTTCACCAAGATTGTGCTTTTAAGTGACAAGAAGGATGAGAGGGATGATGCAGCACTGAAAAAGAAAATGAAAAAATGTAGTTTTATTTTTTTCGTCGTTCTGCAGACTAAGGTTTTAGCAAATGTGAACGTCGTCTTCAAAATGCTACAGGCCAAAGACGCAGACCTGCACAGAGCAGTCAGCCTACTCAAGGACATGATAGAGGTCCTGTCCGTATTCCCACAGGATTTTGAGAAGGCCAAAGTCACTGCAAAGACCCTTGCCGACAAATGGGGAGCTCAGAACGCATTTGAGACACTTCGAGAAGGATGGCGAGGCATCATTTTGATGAGCTATGCGAGGACCAGCGACTGATGGGGAGAGTAGTTTTAGAGTCAACGTCTTTAATACAAACCTTGACTTCGTTATCCACCAGCTGTCAAACAGATTTAAAAGTCTGTGGGCAACATCGAGTCTGTTTGACTCCATCCATCCCACAATATTAACACACAGCCTTACCAACAAAATTATTTACATTTTATGGGCAATATGGGTGGTGATAGGGGCCCGTAATTGTTTTTGGCACCTGCACCCGTCATCATTAAGCTACGCTACTTTTCCACATCATATAATATGCCTTCTCCACATCAACAAAGACAGCACAACAGTCTCCTTGTTCACCTGAGCCTTCCTGACCTCTGTTTCTAAGCAGAGCACTGGGTCCATAGTTCCCCTTCCTGAACCCACTCTGATGTGGTGATACTAACCCCATGCTCTCCAGGAAGTAAGTTAGCCCCTCTGCAATCATACATTCCATAATCTTACATACATGTGATGTTAAAGATATTGGTTGATAGCTTGATGGCTTCGTTGGGTCCTTCCCTGGCTTCCGGATTGGTCTCACTACTACCTTCTTTCAGCTGCCTGGTAGTTTCCCCTCCTCCCACACTCTGTTGTACAACACCAACACCTTATCCAGTGCCTCATCACTAAGAAGAGCCAACATGACATAGTACACCTCATACAAATCATTAAAATCCAGACGGAAAATATTTACACAAGAAGCCACCTAATATCACACAGTCAAACTCTTCAGTCATTTAGTAAAATCACCATTCTGGTCTACATACTGAATGGGGTTCCTTGTGAGACATTAGCTAGAGTTTCGTTTCTGCCACCAGAGCTTTTTAAAATATTTTTATTTTTTTAAAAAAAAAATTCCCCTGCTGAAGTTAACCCAGCCTTGCCTATTGCCCTCTTCATCAAACCATGATAAATTGTGCATTCAATGCATAATTGACATCCTCCCTCATATCCAGCACTCCAGGCTGCTCCTTTCTCGTTCTCTCTCTCCCCCTCTGCACCTCCTCTGACAGATTAGCCAAGCTATGCACTTGGACAAACACTTTGGCCTTCATCTCTGCCTTCTCATCTGTTACTGCCATGTCCTCCCCCACTCGTCAACACTGGATAATACCACTCCCTCCTCTTGATCCTCCCCCACACTTTTCCCACAGGTGTCGCCCTTCTAATGGTGTTACAGAACCGATGTCAACATGACCTCTTTGCTTGATGGATAGTTCTCCTCACTAGGGCCAAAATTCCCTCTGGTTTGTTACTTCCTTCTTCTTCGGATTTATTAGTGAACTACACACAAAAGGTCTATTATACCGTTGAAGTCGGAAGTTTACATACACTTAGGTTGGAGTCATTAAAACCTGTATTTCAACCACTTCACAAATGTCTTGTTAACAAACTATCCCATTGTAGAGTTGGTTAGGACATCTACTTTGTGGATGACACAAGTAATTTTTCCAACAATTGTTTACAGACAGATTATTTCACTTATAATTCACTGTATCACAATTCCAGTGTGTCGGAAGGTTACATACACTAAGTTGACTGTGCCTTTAAACAGCTTGGAAAATTCCAGAAAATGATGTCATGGCTTTAGAAGCTTCTGATAGGCTAATTGACATCATTTGAGTCAATTGGAGGTGTACCTGTGGATGTATTTCAAGGCCTACCTTCAAACTCAGTGCCTCTTTGCTTGACATCATGGGAAAATCAAAATAAATCAGCCAAGACCTCCACAAGTCTGGTTCATCTTTGGGAGCAATTTCCAAATGCTTGAAGGTACCACATTCATCTGTACAAACAATAGTACGCAAGTATAAACACCATGGGACCACGCAGCAGTCGTACCGCTCAGGAAGAAGACACATTTTGTCTCCTAGAGATGGATGTACTTTGGTGCGAAAAGTGCAAAGGACCTTGTGAAGATGCTGGAGGAAACAGGTACAAAAGTATCTATATCCACAGTAAAACGAGTCCTATATCGACATAACCTGAAAGGCCTTGCTTCTCAGCAAGGAAGCAGCCACTGCTCCAAAACCACCATAAAAAAGCCAGACTACTGTTTGCAACTGCACATGGGGACAAAGAGCGTACTTTTTGGAGAAATGTCCTCTGGTCTGATGAAACAAAAAGAGAACTGTTTGGCCATAATGACCATCGTTATGTTTGGAGGAAACGGGGAGGCTTGCAAGCCGAAGAACAGCATCCCATCTGTGAAACAAGGGGGTGGCAGCATCATGTTGTGGGGGTGCTTTGCTGCCGGAGGGACTGGTGCACTTCACAAAATAGATGGCATCCTGAGGAAGGAAAATGATGTGGATATATTGAAGCAACATCTCAAGACATCAGTTACGAAGTTAAAGCTTGGTCGTAAATGGGTCTTCCAAATGGACAATGACCCCAAGCATACTTCCAAAGTTGTGGCAAAATGGCTTAAGGACAACAAAGTCAAGGTATTGGAGTGGCCATCTCAAAGCCCTGACCTCAATCCAATAGAAAATGTGTGGGCAGAACTGAAAAAGCGTGTGCAAGCAAGGAGGCCTACAAACCTAACTCAGCTACACCAGCACCAGTTTGACCCAAGTTAAACAATTTAAAGGCAATGCTACCAAATACTAATTGAGTGTATGTAAACTTCTGACCCACTGGGAATGTGATGAAAGAAATAAAAGTTTAAATGAATCATTCTCTCTGCTATTATTCTGACATTTCACATTCTTAAAATAAAGTGGTGATCCCAACTGACCTAAGACAGGGAATTTTTACTAGGATTAAATGTCAGGAATTGCGAAAAACTGAGGTCAAATGTATTTGGCTAAGGTGTATGTAAACTTCCGACTTCAACTGTATATACTGTATATTCCCGCTCCTTCAGTCATTTGAAACCTCAAATCCCCTTTTCAGGCTCTAGGGCCTGAGAGAGTGGGACCGCACGAGTCAGTAATCTGTGTAGCTCCTCAGATGTTAAATCTTTAAAATCCAGAAATAGCTTAGCTGCAGAAACAATGATGCTAATCTTTCTTTACTTTTTTTTAAACTTGCGCAGTGCCGTTTACCACAAAGTCTCTCAAAACCCCATCTTTAAATCTAGCCACCCCTAGTTTAGGAAACGATTCCTTAGACCGTGGATATAATATCTATATCTGAGGTGATATACTGTGTGTTTGTAATACATATCCATTATTTGTGTATAGAAATGATCAGGTGATCAATATATTTTGTATACAAATAATGTTTAAAAAGGAAGAAAATGAAATTGAAGCAATATCGAGAATTCCTCTTCATGTAACATTCAGTGGATTGATTATTCATAAACAGTTTGTGACTTCCCACTGCTCCAGTCTCTTCCTGCTCCTCAGTGGATTGATTCTTCATATACAGTTTGTGACTTCCCACTGCTCCAGTTTCTTCCTGCTCCTCAGTGGATTGATTCTTCATATACAGTTTGACTTCCCACTGCTCCAGTTTCTTCCTGCTCCTCAGTGGATTGATTCTTCATATACAGTTTGTGACTTCCCACTGCTCCAGTTTCTTCCTGCTCCTCAGTGGATTGATTCTTCATATACAGTTTGACTTCCCACTGCTCCAGTTTCTTCCTGCTCCTCAGTGGATTGATTCTTCATATACAGTTTGACTTCCCACTGCTCCAGTCTCTTCCTGCTCCTCAGTGGATTGATTCTTCATATACAGTTTGTGACTTCCCACTGCTCCAGTCTCTTCCTGCTCCTCAGTGGATTGATTCTTCATATACAGTTTGACTTCCCACTGCTCCAGTCTCTTCCTGCTCCTCAGTGGATTGATTCTTCATAAACAGTTTGTGACTTCCCACTGCTCCAGTCTCTTCCTGCTCCTCAGTGGATTGATTCTTCATAAACAGTTTGTGACTTCCCACTGCTCCAGTCTCTTCCTGCTCCTCAGTAGCGTTGGTAAATCAGCGAACAAAAGCAAGGCCTATGTGTTTAGTACTGTGTACTAGTCCTATAGTCAATGTAATACTACCAGAGGTACCACTGTCTGTCCCTCATTGCAGTATATCTGGAGCTCTTGTTCAGCTACTAGTTTATTCATCCATGCTGACATAATGTGAAGAACAGTTCATTGCCCCTTCAGCATTGTATCTTGTCATGACTTCACCTCTATCCCCCACCAAGAAGTCATAGTGGTTCACTTCACTTGTTCACCTCTTCTCCCAAGCCCACCCTCACCAGTGTCCAGTTTATTAATAGTAATATAATACAAATATATGCCATTTAGCAGACACTCTTATCCAAGCGACTTACATTCATGCTTGTATACATCTTACGTGTGGGAGGCCCTGTGAATCAAATCCACAATCCTGGCATTACAGGCACCATGCTCCATCAACTGAACCATCCAGTTTCTACATCCCGTATACATTGTCATTAGCATGTGGCTAATGGCTAGTGCTAGTGGTACTGGCAGCCCTTGGCTATTGGATGTGATTGTGTCTTCTCAGTGTGTTCTCCCCGGGTGGCTGACCAGAGCTGAGGCAGACTAAAGAGGAAGATGATGCCAAGGCTGAGGGTTACACTCAGCAGTGTCGCCCCCAGTGTGTTGGTGAAGGTGATGGGCAGAGAGTACGTGAGGAGCCACGGGCTTCGCGTCACCATGTCCTGCTCAATGGCCTCCATCTGGAAATGAGTGCCGATTATGCCGAACACGTGGAACAGTTGGTGGCTGTGACCTGCAGAGGGTGCAAAAGGACTGTGGTTAAATACCTACAGTAGTAGTGGTACAGGAGAGGTACGAAGCAGAACTCAAGGAGGAGAACTGTAACTGGCCAGCAACAGAAGAACTGGCCTCCACAGCATAAGGGGGAAACAGGAAGGCACAGTGAGACCCAGAGGCAGTGATATAAAGACTACTCTGTTGTTTTAATGCTACATATGTCATACCACTAATACCAAGCCAGTGTTGATCAGTCTCCACTGTATTACAACAAGTCTTGCACAATACAGTGACAAATCATTCTGAATGAATCAAACAAGCAGTCTTTCCAGATAGACCATGCACTTTGACCTATGTAGTCGAAGCTGCCGGGGGCCAGGCGCTCTGGTAGGTGTGTGGCGAAGAGGAATGTGGTCAAGAAGGCCAGGACGATGTGGGTGTGGTGGAGAGCGTTGGTATCGTTGTCAGTGCAGCCCTCACCCACACAGAGGAAGAGGTGTCAAAACACCGTAGAATGTATTAGCCTCGCGTCACGTGATAGCCTTCTATAGGCTCTTGTCACAGTCATACACATGGCTGTTGAATCAGAATAGAATTGTATGTACAGGATTAAAGAACTGTTCCTAAGCAGCACCTGCATTCCAGTGAACGGGCACACAGCGATAATTATCCCATTGACAACCGAGTGAGCAGAGCCTGTTTAAGACTCATTGTACCTCAGGCACAATAATCAACATCTCAGACAATACTAGCTTCAGCGCATTTCAAATCAAATCAAATGTTATTTGTCACATGCGCCGAATACATATTACCTTACAGTGAAATGCTTACTTACAAGCCCTTAACCAACAATGCAGTTTTAAGAAAATACCCCCCAAAATGTCAGAGATAAGAATAATAAATAATTAAGGAGCAGCAGTAAATAACAATAGCAGGGCTATATACAGAGGGTACCGGAAGAGAGTCAATGTCAATGTGCGGGGGCACAGGTGTTGAGGTAATTGAGGTAATATGCACATGTAGGTAGAGTTATTAATGTGACTATGCATAGATAATAACAGAGAGTAGCAGCAGCGTTCCAGGGGGGAGGGGGCAATGCAAATACTCTGGGTAGGCATTTGATTAGATGTTCAGGAGTCTTATGGCTTGGGGGTAGAAGCTGTTTAGGAGCCTCTTGGACCTAGACTTGGCGCTCCGGTACCGCTCTCCGTGCGTTAGCAGAGAGAACAGTCTATGACTAGGGTGGCTGCAGTCTTTGACAATTTAGGGCCTTCCTCTGACACCACCTGGTATAGAGGTCCTGGATGGCAGGAAGCTTGGCCCCGGTGATGTGCTGGGCCGTACGCACTACCCTCTGTAGTGCCTTGCGGTTGAAGGCCGAGCAGTTGCCATACCAGGCAGTGATGCAACCTGTCAGGATGCTCTCGATGGTGCAGCTGTAAAACCTTTTGAGGATCTGAGGACCCATGCCAAATATTTTCAGTCTCCTGAGGGGGAATAGGTTTTGTCGTGCCCTCTTCGAGACGGTCTTGGTGTGCTTGGACCATGTTAGTTTGTTGGTGATGTGAACGCCAAGGAACTTGAAGCTCTCAACCTGCTCCACTCCAGCCCCATCGATCAGAATGGGGGCTGCTCGGTCCTCCTTTTCCTGTAGTCCACAATCATCTCCTTTGTCTTGATCACTTTGCGGGAGAGGTGGTTGTCCTTGCACCACACGGTCAGGTCTCTGACCTCCCTATAGGCTGTCTCATCGTTGTCGTTGTCGTTACCACTGTTGTGTCATCAGCAAACTTAATGATGGTGTTGGAGTCATGACTGGCCGTGCAGTCATGAGTGAACAGGGAGTACAGGAGGGGGCTGAGCATCCACCCCTGAGGGGCCCCCGTGTTGAGGATCAGCGTGGCGGATGTGTTGTTACCTACCCTTACCACCCGGGGGCAGGATATCCAGGCTCCAGTTGCAGAGGGAGGTGTTTAGTCCCAGGGTCCTTAGCTTAGTGATGAGCTTTGAGGGTAATATGGTTTTGAATGCTTAGCTGTATTCAATGAATAGTATTCTCACATAGGTGTTCCTTTTGTCCAGGTGTGAAAGGGCAGTGTGGAGTGCAAATAGGATGGCATCATCTGTGGATCTGTTGGTGCGGTATGCAAATTGGAGTGGGTCTAGGGTTTCTGGGATAATGGTGTTGATGTGAGCCATGACCAGAAATGATCATCCCTAGTCCCATGATCTGACTAAAAATGATTAAAACATCACATGTATCAAACATTGACACAGTGCACTTCAATATGACAAAACACTCTTATATACTTTTCAACTTTTCCCCAGGCACAGTGAATTTGGTCGGGTCGCCCAAAACGTTACATATTGCAGCTTTACAGTTGGGCTAATAACACTTCCCTGTGGATATTTTGTCACAGATTACCTCCTACATAAGGACAAAAATCATCAGACAACAGAACCACACTATCTACTGTGGACTTTACCTTTGTTTCATCTGTCTGTGAACACATTGGACAATAGTGCAATATTGCATACAGTTTTCAGGGAGACATACAAAACAGGTCTGCTGAAACGTTTGAGGCCTACTTGGATATATCTGGGCACCTACTCTGCACTGGGGCATTATCTGAGCAGACACCTGCCTACTGCTGCTTTCATCCTTCCACTTGACATTGCACCTTCTACTTGGCAATGTGCCTTGGATGTTTTTGGACTACTGCCAAACTTGAACTGCACTTGGATTTACTCTTTTTGACTCTCCGTGTCCTGGAGTAGTGCTTACCACGCTCTCGGCTTTCAACCAACCTGTACTGGAAACTACATCCCCTCCCATCTCACCTGCCCTCCCCATAATACCCCGACCTCCACTCGAGGAGAAAGAACGTCCGGACCTCCCCGGCTGTGTCACCAGCTGTCATCATCGGCAGCTCTATGGTGAGAAACATCTCGGTTCCCAGAGCAAAAAACCCCCTGTGCTACCCAGGAGCACGTGTGCAGGACATTACAAGGCTGCTTCCGACCATTCTACGACAGATGCCGGGAGCTGACGCTGTAATAGTCAATGTGGGGTCAAACGACATCAGGAGGGCTAGCTCGGAATTTCTGAACATTCATTTTTAAAAACTGACTCTAGCATTGAAAGATTTCAAAAACGTCCTATCATTTCTGGTCCGGTACCATCGTTGGGCCCCGGGTGTGAAAGATTCAGCAGGCGACTGGCATTAGACATCTGGGTAAAAGATTACTGTAGCTCTATTGGAATCAGTTTTATAGATAACTTTGACACCTTCTGGAAACAGAAGATACTCTACAGGAATGACGGAGTTCATCCTAATCATCTTGGCTCCTGGACTCTGTCCACGCATTTCAAGGCTGCGTTAAGACAATGACTTCTCAATGACCCAAGACCAGCTCAATTAATCCCTAACATTGTGACAATGAGTTGTCACAATGCTGCGTCAAATGTACATTATCCCAGGGGCGTTGGCAGACACAATACCTTGGATGATACAGTGGTAGCAATACATTATCGATCATAGTCTGCTGCTGGAAAAACATACGTATTATGGCTTTACACCCTCTGCTATATTGTGGATAAAGAGTTACTTGTCTAACAGAAAACAGAGGGTGTTCTTTAATGGAAGCCTCTCCAACATAATAGAATCAGGAATTCCCCAGGATAGCTGTTTAGGCCCCTTACTTTTTTCAATCTTTACTAATGACATGCCACAGGCTTTGAGTAAAGCCAGTGTGTCTATGTATGCGGATGACTCAACACCATACATGTCAGTGTCACGTTCCTGACCTGTTTTCCTTGTTTTTGTATGTGTTTAGTTGGTCAGGGCGTGAGTTGGGGTGGGCATTCTATGTTATGTGTTTCTATGTTTAGGTTCATTGTCTATTGGCCTGATATGGTTCTCAATCAGGGACAGGTGTTTTACGTTTCCTCTGATTGAGAACCATATTAAGGTAGGCTGTTCTCACTGTTTGTTTGTGGGTGATTGTTCCTGTCTTCCGTGTCTGTTTATGTACCACACGGGACTGTTTCGTTTGTTTAGTCTGTTCCTGTTCGTGCGTTCTTCGTGTTATATTGTAAGTTCACATGTTCAGGTCTGTCTACGTCGTTTTGTTGTTTTGTAGTTATTCAAGTGTATTTCGTGTCAGTGTTCGTCTTGTTTAATAAATTCATTATGTCTTCATACAACGCTGCGTTTTGGTCCGATCCCTACCCCTTCTCCTCACCCGAGGAGGAGGAATTAGACAGCCGTTACAGAATCACCCACCTACCAAGGACCAAGCGGTGTGGGAGAAAGCAACAGCGATCGCAGGATTTCTGGACATGGGAGGAAATATTGGACGGTAAAGGTCCATGGGCACAGCCAGGAGAATATCGCCACCCCAAAGCTGAGCTGGAGGCAGCGAAAGCAGAGAGGCGGCGTTTTGAGGAGCTAGCCCGGAAGCAGGAGAAGGATCTGGGCTACACTACGTGGGAGGAGATCGACAGGTGGGCGATCGACCCAAGGAGAGTGCCGGAGCCCGCCTGGGATTCTCTGGCGCAGTGTGAGGAGGGATACCGGCGAATGGAGGCAGCACGACGACGCGGTAGGAAGCCTGTTAGTCAAGCCCAAACATTTCTTGGGGGGGGGGGGGCTAAAGGGTAGTGTGGCGAAGTCAGGTAGGAGACCTGCGCCAACTTCCCGATCTTACCGTGGAGAGCGAGAGTACGGGCAGACACCGTGTTATGCGGTAGAGCGCACGGTGTCTCCTGTACGTGTGCATAGCCCGGTGCGGGTTATTCCACCTCCCCGCACTGGCAGGGCTAGATTGAGTATTGAGCCGGATGTCATGAAGCCGGCCCAACGCATCTGGCCTCCAGTGCGTCTCCTCGGGCCGGCATACATGGCACCAGCCTTACGCATGGTGTCCCCGGTTCGCCTACATAGCCCAGTGCGGGTTATTCCACCTCCCTGCACTGGTCGGGCTACGGGGAGCATACAACCAGGTAAGGTTGGGCAGGCTCAGTGCTCAAGGGAGCCAGTACGCCTGCATGGTCCGGTATATCCGGCGCCACCTCCCCGCCCCAGCCCAGTACCACCAGTGCTTACACCACGCACCAGGCTTCCTGTGCGTCTCCAGAGCCCTGTTCCTCCTCCACGCACTAGCCCTATGGTGCGTGTCTTCAGCCCGGTACCACCAGTTCCGGCACCACGCACCAAGCCTCCTGTGCGTCTCCAGAGCCCTGTTCCTCCTCCACGCACTAGCCCTGTGGTGTGTGTCTCCAGCCCAGTACCTCCAGTTCCGGTACCACGCACCAAGCCTCCTGTGCGCCTCCAGAGTCCTGTGCGTCCTGTTGCTGCTCCCCGCACTAGCCTGAAGGTGCGTGTCCTTAGCCCGGTACCTCCAGTTCCGGCACCACACACCAGGCCTACAGTGCGCCTCAGCCGGCCAGAGTCTGCCGTCTGCCCAGCGGCGCCTGAACTGCCCGTCTGCCCAACGCCGTCTGAGCTGTCCGTCTGCCAAGCGCCGCCTGAACTGCCCGTCTGTACTGAGCCTTCAAAGCCGCCCGTCTGTACTGAGCCTTCAAAGCCGCCCGTCTGTCCTGAGCCTTCAGAGCCGTCCGCCAGACAGGAACCGCTAGAGCCTTCCGCCAGACAGGAGCAGCCAGAGCCTTCCGCCAGACAGGAGCAGCCAGAGCCTTCCGCCAGACAGGAGCAGCCAGAGCCTTCAGCCAGCCATGAGCAGCCAGAGCCGCCAGCCAGCCATGAGCAGCCAGAGCCGCCAGCCAGCCATGAGCAGCCAGAGCCGCCAGCCAGCCATGAGCAGCCAGAGCCGCCAGCCAGCCATGAGCAGCCAGAGCCGCCAGCCAGCCATGAGCAGCCAGAGCCGCCAGCCAGCCATGAGCAGCCAGAGCCGCCAGCCAGCCATGAGCAGCCAGAGCCGCCAGCCAGCCATGAGCAGCCAGAGCCGCCAGCCAGCCATGAGCAGCCAGAGCCGTCAGCCAGCCATGAGCAGCCCCTCATTCCGGAGCTGCCCCTCAGTCCGGAGCTGCCCCTCAGTCCGGAGCTGCCCCTCAGTCCGGTGTTGCCCCTCATTTCGGTGTTGCCCCTCATTCCGGTGTTGCCCCTTAGTCCGGTGCTGCCCCTTAATCCAGTGGGGTTAATTTGGAGGGTGGCCATTTGGAGGAGGCTACGGAAGCGGGGTTTGACTATGGTGGGGTGGGGACCACGTCCGGAGCCGGAGCCGCCACCGTGGACAGATGCCCACCCAGACCCTCCCCTAGACTTTAGGTGGTGCGCCCGGAGTTCGCACCTTGAGGGGGGGGTTCTGTCACGTTCCTGACCTGTTTTCCTTGTTTTTGTATGTGTTTAGTTGGTCAGGGCGTGAGTTGGGGTGGGCATTCTATGTTATGTGTTTCTATGTTTAGGTTCATTGTCTATTGGCCTGATATGGTTCTCAATCAGGGACAGGTGTTTTACGTTTCCTCTGATTGAGAACCATATTAAGGTAGGCTGTTCTCACTGTTTGTTTGTGGGTGATTGTTCCTGTCTTCCGTGTCTGTTTATGTACCACACGGGACTGTTTCGTTTGTTTAGTCTGTTCCTGTTCGTGCGTTCTTCGTGTTATATTGTAAGTTCACATGTTCAGGTCTGTCTACGTCGTTTTGTTGTTTTGTAGTTATTCAAGTGTATTTCGTGTCAGTGTTCGTCTTGTTTAATAAATTCATTATGTCTTCATACAACGCTGCGTTTTGGTCCGATCCCTACTCCTTCTCCTCATCCGAGGAGGAGGAATTAGACAGCCGTTACAGTCAGCTACTACAGCAACTGAAATGACTGCAACACTTAACGAAGAGCTGCAGTTTGTTTCAGAATGGGTGGCAAGGCATAAGTTAGTCCTTAATATTTCCAAAAATAAAGTATTGAATTTGAGACAAATCATTCACTAAACCCTAAACCTCAACTACATCTCATAATAAATAATGTGGAAATTTAGCAAGTTGAGGTGACTAAACCGCTTGGAGTAAGCCCGAATTTTAAACTGTCAAAACATATTGGTCAAAACATATTGATACAACAGTAGCTTAGATGGGGAGAAGTATGTCCATAATAAAGTGCTGCTCTGCCTTCTTGACAACACTATCAACAAGGCAGGTCCTACAGGCCTTAGTTTTGTCGCACCGAGACTACTGTTCAGTAGTGTGGTCAGGGCAGCATGGCTGGCCCTTGAAAGTACACAGAGAGCTAACTTTAACCTTTCTCGCCCCGGGGTTCCGCTAGCGGAACACCCACAACATTCCGCTGCCTTCGCAGAGCGCGAAATTCAAAAAATATTTTTTTGAAATATTTAACTTCCACACATTAACAAGTCCAATACAGCAAATGAAAGATAAACATCTTGTGAATCCAGCCAACATGTCCGATTTTTTAAATGTTTTACAGCGAAAACACTATATATTTATGTTAGCTCACCACAATAGCCAAACACACAACGCTATTTATCCACCGCATAGGTAGCTTTCAAAAAATCGACAAAATATAGATATAATTAGTCACTAACCAAGAAACAACTTCATCAGATGACAGTCTTATAACATGTTACACAATACATTTATGTTTTGTTCGAAAAATGTGCATATTTGAGGTATAAATCATAGTTTTACATTGCAGCTACAATCACAAATAGCACCGAAGCAGCCAGAATAATTACAGAGAGCAACGTGAAATACCTAAATACTCATCATAAAACATTTATGAAAAATACATGGTGTACAGCAAATGAAAGATAAACATCTTGTGAATCCAGCCAATATTTCCGATTTTTTTTTTGTAAAGTGTTTTACAGCGAAAACACAATATAGAAATATATTAGCTTACCACAATAGCCAAACACACAACCGCATTTATTCACCGCAAAGATAGCTTTAGCAAAAACCAGCAATAAATATAAAACAAATCACTAACCTTTGGACTTCATCAGATGACAGTCTTATAACATAATGTTACACAAAACATTTATGTTTTGTTCGAAAATGTGCATATTTAGAGCTGAAAACCGTGGTTATACATTGTGAAAATGTAGCAACTTTTTCCCAGAATGTCCGGATATATTTCTGACACTCACCTAATCTGACCAAATAACTCATCATAAACTTTACTAAAAAATACATGTTGGATAGCAAATGAAAGATACACTAGTTCTTAATGCAACCGCCGTGTTAGATTTGTAAAATTAACTTTACCATAACAAACAGCTTACGTTATAGCGAGACAGCGCCCGCAAAAAGTGCGAATAATAGGACTAAACATTTTCCACAGAAATACGAAATAACATCATAAATTGTTCTTACTTTTGCTGAGCTTCCATCAGAATCTTGTACAAGGAGTCCTAGGTCCAGAATAAATTGTTGTTTGGTTTTAGAATGTCCTTCTCTCCTGTCGAATTAGCAACCTTAGCTAGCCATGTGGCGCGAGCATGTCCATCTCCTCTCGACGCATAGAACGGAAAACTCCAAAAGACCCATTAAACGTTAAATAAACTGATGAAACTCGGTTGAAAAAACCTACTTTATGATGTTTTTCTAATATGTATCAAATAAAAACAAAGCCGGAGATATTAGCCGTGTATACCGAACTCTTATCAGAAGACAATAGGAAGGTCCTCCCGCGCCTAGTTAGAGAAAGGAAATTGTGGACACGTCATTCCAAGAGCTCTTGTTCGACCTCAGATCAAGCTAGACACCCCATTCCACCTTCCACTGCCTGTTGACATCTAGTGGAAGGCGTATGCAGTGCATGCAAATCCATAGAAATTAGGCAATTGAATAGGCAGGCCCTGGAACAGAGCATCGTTTTCAGATTTTTCACTTCCTGTCTGGAAGTTTGCTGCCAAATGAGTTCTGTTTTACTCACAGATATAATTCAAACAGTTTTAGAAACTTGAGAGTGTTTTCTATCCAATAGTAATAATAATATGCATATTGTACAATCTAGAATAGAGTACGAGGCCGTTTAAATTGGGCATGATTTTTTCCCAAAGTGAAAATAGCACCCCCTACACACTAACAGGTTAATTATATGCATGTCAATCTCTCATGGCTCAAAGTTGAAGAGAGATTGACGTCATCACTACTTGTTTCTGTAAGAATTGTTGACAAGCTGAATGCACCGAGCTGTTTATTTAAACTACTAGCACACAGCTCGGACACCCATGCATACCCCACAAGACATATCACCAGAGCTCTCTTCACAATCCCCAAGTCCAAAACAGACTATGGGAGGCGCACAGTTCGATATAGAGCCATGACTACATGGAACTCTATTCCACATCAGGTAACTGATGCAAGCAGTAGAATCAGATGTAAAAAAACTGGTAAAAATACACCTCATGGACTGTGAAGAGACACACACATTTTGTTGTATGGTGGTATTGTACATTTTATATTGTAGATATGTAGTGGTGTAATAATGTTATATGATGTACTGTTTTATCTTTAGTTTTATATGTAATGTAAGTGCTTTAATATGTTTGGACACCAGGAAGAGTAGCTGCTGCCTTGGCAGGAACTAATGGGGATCCTTAATAAACACAAATCACAATGACCCAAATCCATGCACATTATTTTTTATATAAACAACAATCATATAACCATGAGGTTTCATTCATTATATAATTATACACATGGTCAAACAATAGCTGAGGTCCGTAAAAATGGCGGCCCCCATGCACTTACCACAAACTTTTGCTAAGTTCGCCGTATTGTACGTTGCTCTCTGTTACCCGTTTCTATGTTCACTAGCACAAATATACATTATTATATAAGCCTGACAGCCTTTTTCGTCATACGTCATCAGAGCGCGCACATTGTACTGTCTACACTCAGTTTGTTGTTTACATTAAAACATCTTCATTAAATCGATTTTAATCTGAACGAAAGTTTTGTTGCTAAGGATTCCACGACGCGGTTAGCCTTTACGGCTAACTTTGTGTTCCTTTTTTTGTGTGGATTCCGCGACTGCTAGCTGGCTGTACTACAGACACCTGTCGTCGTCGTGGGAAAGACTCATTGTTATCTTTTCGTAAAACAACTGGTTGCAGTAAAGAGACAATCTGGATACTAAGGAGATCCTGAGGGAAATCGACGAGTACCAACAGCTTTACGCTATGGAGGAACAACATACTCCTTCATGGAAAGATCCGACCACCTCACAAAATAACTTTAACCCGACAAAAAAAAGAAAAACAGATTCGTCTACAGACACGGACGATTTCCTTACCATTGAGGTAGAGGCTAGTGCTCTGGCTGGAATCCATGCAACACTGGAAAAGTTGTGTGAGGAGGTAGCAGGGCTGAGGGGGAGTTTGGAGTTCAGCCAGAGTGAAATTCTCACGCTCCAAAGAGAAAACAAGACACTCACAGCCAAGGTAAAAATCCACGATTCCAACATCGATTGTCTACTCAGGGAAAACAGGGTGATGAAAGAGTCGCTACTAGACATACAAAGTCATAGCATGCGTGAAAATCTATTTTATTCTTGGATTCCTGAGGACGCATCCAATAATCCAGAGGGCACGATCAGAGAATTCAAGCAATCCGCCTTGAAACTTCCTATAGAGACTGTAAACAAGGATGCTTTCCACCGAGTACACAGACTTGGAGCTCGGAGCGACAAGACCAAGGGTCCCCAACCGATCATTGCAAAATTTGAACACTACCAACAAAAGGAGCTGATCAAAAGCAGAGGAAGGGTGCTTAAAGGGACCAAATTCGGTCTCAATGACCAATTTCCAAGGGAGATAAACGAACGTCGTAAGAGACTGTATCCGGTACAAAGACAACAAAGGAAGGATGGTAGGCGTGCCTTTATCTTTGTGGACAAACTCTTTATAGATGGACAGCTATTCCGAGACAGCTCCATAACACAGTGGCTGTACTAAATTCTACAGGGACTTCAGGTTACAGAAAAAAAGAAGGTATGGTAAGTGTAAAAATATCTGAACATTATGAAGTGGATATGAACACACGTACTCAATTACATGCTTGCTTACACATACGGACTTTTAAGTTTTGAGAATGACACAAATACTGAAGTATAATTACAAGCATTTCATAAGTGTCAAAGGCTTTTATTGACAATTACATGAAGTTGATGCAAAGAGTCAATATTTGCAGTGTTGACCCTTCTTTTTCAAGACCTCTGCAATCCGCCCTGGCATGCTGTCAACTAACTTCTGGGCCACATCCTGACTGATGGCAGCCCATTCTTGCATAATCGACGCTTGGAGTTTGTCAGAATTTGTGGGGTTTTGTTTGCCCACCCGCCTCTTGAGGATTGACCACAAGTTCTCAATGGGATTAAGTTCTGGGGAGTTTCCTGGCCATGGACCCAAAATATCGATGTTTTGTTCCTCGCGCCACTTAGTTATCACTTTTGCCTTATGGCAAGGAGCTCCATCATGCTGGAAAAGGCATTGTTCGTCACCAAACTGTTCCTGGATGGTTGGGTGATAGAGGAATTTTATTCCTATGTGTTCGTTAACCAATTCAATTATAACAAAGCAAACACTCTGTTCGTTTATAAGAATTTGTAAGGTTCTTATTTGCATAAAATAGACAAAGACCAGCCACCAAATTAATCAATAGCGTTTATTCTCCAGAGCTCTGTTTATCATTTCCGGTACATTGTTTTATATACCTCACATTTCGTCATAAACGTCCCTCCTCCTCTCAGATACAATGGCAACATAGTTCACAAGTCTTCTTCACATACATTGTCCGCCACCTGTTATACAATCTACTACAAGGCCAAGGTCTCCTTGGGTGGGGAGACTTCCATCCCTGTTATCAGTTTCACAGTGGTCACAAGTTGTCTGCCACAGTTCCTTGCCTATCAACAGTCCCTCTTTCTTATGGACAAACATGATTCATCAGACAGGATATAATTCTGTTAGTTATAATTCTACGTTTAATGTATACATAATTTAGTCATTATTCATAAAATTCCCATAACATTGGGAGAAGTTGCTCTAAGAGGATGTGTTGGTACCATTCTTCATTCATGGCTGTGTTCTTAGGCAAAATTATGAGTGAGCCCACTCCCTTGGCTGAGAGCAACCCCAAACATTAATGGTCTCAGGATGCTTTACTGTTGGCATGACACAGGACTGATGGTAGCGCTCACCTTGTCTTCTCCGGACAATCTTTTTTCCAGAGGCCCCAAACAATCTGAAAGGGGATTCATCAGAGAAAATGACTTTACCCCAGTCCTCAGCAGTCCAATCCCTGTACCTTTTGCAGAATATCAGTCTGTCCCTGATGTTTTTCCTGGATAAAAGTGGCTTCTTTGCTGCCCTTCTTGACACCAGGCCATCCTCCAAAAGTATTCGCCCCACTGTGCGTACAGATGCACTCACACACCTGCTGCCATTCCTGAGCAAGCTCTGTACTGGTGGTGCCCCGATCCCGCAGCTGAATCAACTTTAGGAGACGGTCCTGGCGCTTGCTGGACTTTCTTGGGCGCCCTGAAGCCTTCTTCACAACAATTGAACCGCTTTCCTTGAAGTTCTTGATGATCCGATAAATGGTTGATTTAGGTGCAATCTTACTGGCAGCAATATCCTTGCCTGTGAAGGCCTTTTTTTGCAAAGCAATGACGACGTCACGTGTTTCCTTGCAGGTAACCATGGATGACAGAGGAAGAACAATGATTCCAAGCACCACCCTCCTTTTGAAGCTTCCAGTCTGTTATTCGAACTCAATCAGCATGACAGAGTGATCTCCAGCCTTGTCCTCGTCAACACTCACACCTGCGTTAACGAGAGAATCACTGACATGATGTCAGCTGGTCCTTTTGTGGCAGGGCTGAAATGCAGTGGAAATGTTTTTGGGGGATTCAGTTCATTTGCATGGCAAAGAGAGACTTTGCAATTAATTGCAATTCATCTGATCACTCTTCATAACATTCTGGAGTATATGCAAATTGCCATCATACAAATTAAGGCAGCAAACTTTGTGAAAATGAATATTGTGTCCACGACTGGACATACACACACACACTTGATCTTGCTCTTTTCTCTCACTCCCTCTTTCTTTTCTCTTCTCTCCCTCTCTCCCTATTGTCAAGAACTGTTTTATAATTTAATGTGTTAATTGTTTGTCTATCTTTTTTCTGTATTTGTCTACAAGTTTATATATGTTTACAACAAGCAAGGGGAAGATATCAGAATAGGGGCATTGGGGAATAATAACCTATTGTGCGGAATACATTTGTACTGTAGTGAAGCCGTCTCTAGAGTAATGCAAGGTCTCTTTCACGATCATGTAAAACGTCAATTGCTATGGAAATGCTGGGATGTGTTTTTCAGTTATGTTAAAGGTAATACACACTCTCATTATATCACATCCAATATCATACACATCAACCTACTCAGATTTGTTACACACATAATATCTTGTCTCAATTTTCTAACATCTGTGGCATTGGCTCACAGGCAAACAGGCAAGGGAATAAAACAAATATTGCTAGAACCTATTTCTTGAATTCTAAATATCAGACATTTGAAAGCTCTAGTTTTGACATTCATAATACTGTAACGCCTGTCGTCGGAAGGAGTGGACCAAAGCGCTGCGTGGAAAGTGTTCAAGATTATTTTTATTCTAAAAAAAACACTCGAACAAAGTAACAAAACGAAAGCGAACAGTTCTGTCAGGTAACAGAGACTAAACAGAAAATAACTACCCACAAACACAGGTGGGCAAAAGGCTGCCTAAGTATGATTCCCAATCAGAGACAACGATAGACAGCTGCCTCTGATTGGGAACCATACTCGGCCAAAACAAAGAAATAGACAACATAGAATGCCCACCCCAAATCACACCTAACCAAATAGAGAAATAAAACGGCTCTCTAAGGTCAGGGCGTGACAAATACCTCTGATGGCAGTAACTTTACAAGCACTAATTATTGTCAATTTAGACTGAGAATAGTATCTAGTTATGGTAAGGGGTGAAATAAGTATAGCCAGTTATAATTGGTTTCGCAGATTATATAAAAAGAAGATCAGTCTTTACGTGGCTAAAAGAAAAGTAATATAACATATACTGTTTACAGGAAACTCACTCTACATCCTTAGATGAAGTTGCGTGGGAAAAGGAATGAGGTGGTGAAATAATTTTATGTCATGGACAAAGGAACTCAAAGGGTGTGATGATATTAATTAACAAAAATGTCGATCTGTGTCACGTTCTTGACCTGTTTTCTGTTGTTTGGTATGTGTTTAATTGGTCAGGGCGTGAGTTTGGGTGGGTAGTCTATGTTATGTGTTTTCTATGTTGGGTTAATGGGTTGCCTGGTATGGCTCTCAATTAGAGGCAGGTGTTTGGCGTTTCCTCTGATTGAGAGCCATATTAAGGTAGGTTGTTTCACATTGTTTGTTGTGGGTGGTTGTCTTCCATGTCTGTGTACGTGCACCACACGGGACTGTTTCGGTTTGTTCGTTCGTTTTATGTAGTCTGTTCCTGTTCATGCGTTCTTCGTGTTTATGTAAGTTCGTTAGTTCAGGTCTGTCTACGTGCGTTTGTTATTTTGTAATTATCAAGTGTATTTCGTGTCAGTGTTCGTCTTGTCAAATAAATCATTATGTATTCATCACCCGCTGCGCCTTGGTCCACTCTCTCACCGAGAGACGACCGTTACAGAACCACCCACCAACAAAGGATCAAGCAGCGGTGTAACGGGAGAGAGAGACAGCGCACGAAGGAGGAATGGACATGGGAGGATGTTTTGAACGGCAAGGGTTGCTACACATGGGAGGAGATCCTGGCTGGAAAGGATCGCCTCCCATGGGAACAGCTGGAGGCAGCTCGGAGAGCGGAGGAAACCGGAGAGAGGAACCGGCGTTATGAGGGGACGTGTCTAGCACGGAAGCCTGTGAGTAAACCCCAAAAATTTCTTGGGGGGGGGGCTAGAAGGGAGAGTGGCGAAGTCTGTTACGCAGTAGAGCGCACGGTGTCTCCTGTACGGTGTCTCCTGTACGTGTGCATAGCCCGGTGCGGGTTATTCCACCTCCCCGCACTGGCAGGGCTAGATTGAGTATTGAGCCGGATGTCATGAAGCCGGCCCTACATATCTGGTCACCAGTACGTCTCCTCGGGCCGGCTTACATGGCACCAGCCTTACGCATGGTGTCCCCGGTTCGCCTACATAGCCCGGTGCGGGTTATTCCACCTCCCCGCACTGGTCGGGCGACGGGGAGCATACAACCAGGTAAGGTTGGGCAGGCTCAGTGCTCAAGGGAGCCAGTACGCCTGCACGGTCCGGTATTTCCGGCGCCACCTCCCCGCTCCAGGCCAGTACCACCAGTGCCTACACCACGCACCAGGTTTCCAGTGCGTCTCCAGAGAACTGTTCCTCCTCCACGCACTCTCCCTGTGGTGTGTGTATCCAGCCCAGTGCCTCCAGTTCCGGCACCACGCACCAAGCCTCATGTGCGTCCTCAGAGCCCTGTACGCACTGTTCCTTCTCCCCGCACTCGCCCTGAGGTGCGTGACCTCAGCCCGGTACCACCAGTGCCGGTACCACGCACCAGGCCTATAGTGCGCATCGAGAGTCCAGTGTGCCCTGTTCCTGCTCCCCGCACTAGCCTTGAGGTGCGTGTCTCCAGTCCGGTACCACCAGTTCCGGCACCACGCACCAGGCCTACTGTGCGCCTCAGCGGGTCAGAGTCGGCCGTCTGCCCAACGCCGCCTGTACTGCGCGTCTGCCCAGCGCCGTCTGAGCCATCTGTCTGCCCAGCGCCGTCTGAGCCATCTGTCTGCCCAGCGCCGTCTGAGCCATCTGTCTGCCCAGCGCCGTCTGAGCCATCTGTCTGCCCAGCGCCGTCTGAGCCATCTGTCTGCCCAGCGCCGTCTGAGCCATCTGTCTGCCCAGCGCCGTCTGAGCCATCCGTCTGTCCAGCGCCGTCTGAGCCATCCGTCTGTCCAGCGCCGTCTGAGCCATCCGTCTGCCCAACGCCGTCTGAGCCATCCGTCTGCCCAGCGCCGTCTGAGCCATCCGTCTGCCCAGCGCCTTCTGAGCCATCCGTCTGCCCAGCGCCTTCTGAGCCATCCGTCTGCCCAGCGCCTTCTGAGCCATCCGTCTGCCCAGCGCCTTCTGAGCCATCCGTCTGCCCAGCGCCTTCTGAGCCATCCGTCTGCCCAGCGCCTTCTGAGCCATCCGTCTGCCCAGCGCCTTCTGAGCCATCCGTCTGCCCAGCGCCTTCTGAGCCATCCGTCTGCCACGAGCCATTAGAGCCGCCCGTCTGTCCCGAGCCATTAGAGCCGTCCGTCAGTCAGGAGCCGCTAGAGCCGTCCGTCAGTCAGGAGCTGCCAGAGCCGCCAGCCAGTCAGGAGCTGCCAGAGCCGCCAGCCAGTCAGGAGCTGCCAGAGCCGCCAGCCAGTCAGGAGCTGCCAGAGCCGCCAGCCAGTCAGGAGCTGCCAGAGCCGCCAGCCAGTCAGGAGCTGCCAGAGCCGCCAGCCAGTCAGGAGCTGCCAGAGCTGCCCTCCAGTCATGAGCTGCCCTCCAGTCATGAGCTGCCCTCCAGTCATGAGCTGCCCTCCAGTCATGAGCTGCCCTCCAGTCATGAGCTGCCCTCCAGTCATGAGCTGCCCTCCAGTCATGAGCTGCCCTCCAGTCATGAGCTGCCCTCCAGTCCGGAGCTGCCCTCCAGTCCGGAGCTGCCCTCCAGTCCGGAGCTGCCCTCCAGTCATGAGCTGCCCTCCAGTCATGAGCTGCCCTCCAGTCCGGAGCTGCCCTCCAGTCCGGAGCTGCCCTCCAGTCCGGAGCTGCCTTCCAGTTCGGAGCTGCCATTAGTACAGAGTTGTCCCTCTGTCCGGAGCTACCTCTCTGTCCGGAGCTACCTCTCTGTCCTGAGCTACCTCTCTGGCCTGAGCTACCTCTCTGGCCTGAGCTACCTCTCTGGCCTGAGCTACCTCTCGTTCCTGAGTTGTCTCCTCTATGTAGGAGGGGCCTTAGTGAAGGTTCCTGGACCATGGTCGGGGGCGAGGGTCGCCACTCAAAGGACGCTAAGGAGAGGGACAAAGACAGTGGTGGAGTGGTGTCCTCGTCCACCGCCGGAGCCGCCACCGCGGACAGATGCCCACCCAGACCCTCCCCTTGAGTTTTAGGGGTGTGCCCGGAGTTCGCACCTTGAGGGGGGGGTTCTGTCACGTTCCTGACCTGTTTTCTGTTGTTTGGTATGTGTTTAATTGGTCAGGGCGTGAGTTTGGGTGGGTAGTCTATGTTATGTGTTTTCTATGTTGGGTTAATGGGTTGCCTGGTATGGCTCTCAATTAGAGGCAGGTGTTTGGCGTTTCCTCTGATTGAGAGCCATATTAAGGTAGGTTGTTTCACATTGTTTGTTGTGGGTGGTTGTCTTCCATGTCTGTGTACGTGCACCACACGGGACTGTTTCGGTTTGTTCGTTCGTTTTATGTAGTCTGTTCCTGTTCATGCGTTCTTCGTGTTTATGTAAGTTCGTTAGTTCAGGTCTGTCTACGTGCGTTTGTTATTTTGTAATTATCAAGTGTATTTCGTGTCAGTGTTCGTCTTGTCAAATAAATCATTATGTATTCATCACCCGCTGCGCCTTGGTCCACTCTCTCACCGAGAGACGACCGTTACAATCTGAATGTGCAAATAGTCAGGAATGAATCGCAAGGAAGGTGGATCCTTTTGAATATGAAAGTGGACGAAAACGAGATTTGGCACATTAATCTATATGCTCCAAATCAGGATGATCCACACTTCTTCGAAAACATTTATACCAATTTATTGAACTGACAGGCAACAAATGACCTAATCATTATGGTAGGAGACTATAACACAGTGTTAAGTACCTCAATGGACCGTAAAGGTAATCACTCTACAAACTGTCATCACCATGCTCTTAAGGAAATCACAAATATTATGGACACTTTAGAAATAGTGTATATTTGGAGACTAAAAAACCCAGACCTAGTGAGATATACATGGAGACTTAATCAAGCTAGTCGTCTTGACTACTTTCTTGTCTCTTTCTCTCTTGCATCAAAGGTAAAACAAGTTTTAATGGGAATAATCAGCAGCCTGGTGACCTAGAGGTCAGAGAGGGAGCACACGTGACAGTACCCCCTCCCTTACGCGCGGCTCCAGCCGCAGGACGCCGACCAAAATTACTATCCCGGGGATCAGGACCGGTCACCTCTGCTGAAGCGCGGGAACCTGTCGTTCCAGGCTGAGGCGCGGGAGCATGGCGACCTAGAGTGCCGGAGAGAGAGCATACTTGACAGCATCAAGCTTATCACCGTGCACTTTCACCACCCTGTCAAGTTCATCATAACTTATTTAAACTGTAGCCTAATAGAGGGCAATATTAATGCCGTCTTTTTGTGGGCACTAACTCCGCCATGGTTCCTTGGGCAAAGCCTATATATTACCACAGTATCACAGTATTACCACAGGTATGAGTCATAATACCCATAAAAGATAGGGGTCAAAGAGAGAAATGGTTCGAAACGTTTTTCCACAATTTATTTTCACATAGGGAATTTAGAAACACTTAAAATAAGGGCTGTGTTTAATGTAGGCTTACCCTAGTGTGACGTTTTGATAGCTGTGTAAATCTCTCTAGGACAAGCAAGATATTTTTGGACTCACCTTGTGCTGTGCTCACTTGAACAGAAAGGTGGCGCAGCGGTCCTTCTGTGGGGAGATTTTGTCATCAAACTTTGTTATCAAAGTCTGGAATTCTCTGGATGTATGGTGCTTTCAAGACAACTGGTAACTCAGGGAAAAAAAACAAGGTTGAATCATGACGTCAGTGATCTTCAGGTCGGAGCTCTAGAAGGAGAGCCGAGTTCCTGCCTTGCACTGAGATGCAGTGTCTTAGACCGCTGCGTCCGTGTGTGCTAACTATTTAACTGTACTAGAATGCTTATCAAATCAAATCAAATTGATTTATAAAGCCCTTCTTACATCAGCTGATATCTCACAAAGTGCTGTACAGAAACCCAGCCTAAAACCCCAAACAGCAAGCAATGCAGGTGTAGAAGCACGGTGGCTAGGAAAAACTCCCTAGAAAGGCCAGAACCTAGGAAGAAACCTAGAGAGGAACCAGGCTATGAGGGGTGGCCAGTCCTCTTCTGGCTGTACCGGGTGTAGATTATGGCCAAGATGTTCAAATGTTAATAGATGACCAGCAGGGTCAAATGGTAATAATCACAGTGGTGTCAAGGGTGCAACAGGTCCGGAGTAAATGTTAGTTGGCTTTTCATAGCCGATCATTCAGAGTATCTCTACCGCTCCTGCTGTCTCTAGAGAGTTGAAAACAGCAGGTCTGGGACAGGTAGCACGTCCGGTGAACAAGTCAGGGTTCCATAGCCGCAGGCAGAACAGTTGAAACTGGAGCAGCAGCACGGCCAGGTGGACTGGGGACAGCAAGGAGTCATCAGGCCAGGTAGTCCTGAGGCATGGTCATAGGGCTCAGGTCCTCCGAGAGAAAGAGAGAGAGAGAGAAAGAGAGAAAGAGAGAGAGAATTAGAGAGAGCATACTTAAATTCACACAGGACACCAGATAAGACAGGAGAAATACTCCAGATATAACAGACTGACCCTAGCCCCACGACACATAAACTACTGCTGCATAAATACTGGAGGCTGAGACAGGAGGGGTCGGGAGACACTGTGGCCCCATCCGACGATACCCCCGGAATCTGTGAATTCTGTTCAACACGTATTTGCCCAGTCGGAGCTCGTTTTTATCCAAGTTCCCAGTTGTCTTGAACTCACTGAAGTCTGAGATTTCCTAGTTCCGAGTTTCCAGTTGTTTTGAACGCTGCAGAAGTCATCCTGGATTGACAGTATGGCCAATATATTCAACCTTTTCTGGCCTATGGTGTTGCATGTGAATGTTTATCCTTTTAAGCTTGGAAAAGAGACTCTTAAATCCAGACTTGGACCACACACACTCCTCCACTGACTAGCGGGCTAGTGGTTGCTTTGCAACACTTGCAGTTAGCCACGGATTTCTTTCCTTCCAAACCACTCATTGTTGAATTTGCGATTTCCAGCTGGTTGTGTAATGTTTATGTCCAATGGCTGATGAGCACCGATATCTATAATTTCTCTTTATATGACAAGGATTGAAAAGGATTTTCCAGTAGATTGTCGACTTGATTCATGATGACTGCTTGTCTAGCTTGCTAGCTAAGATTTTGAAAGCATGATGTTGACATGATCAGTCCAATCAAAGCTAGGGTAGATATAACGTAATTTGACGTCATTGTATCTGTGGCCAATGACCTTGAGCCTTCTTGGATGGACACTTCTAATGTAAATCTATGGCAACACCAAGGGGCGTGAATTTTTTTGCTCTCCCTGTAGATTTTGCGGGTGACGTAGTATCCCCATGAGTGACAGAACACTGAGCCAATCACGGTGCAACTAGAGAACATGACCAACTCCTACGCTGTGTATTTTCCGCTGGCTGTCCCACCACCACAGAAAACACTGAGCTAGGCTGTAACACCTGCATTTTGGAGCTGCTTTACTCAAGAAAGCAAAGAGGCCATGTTTGTATGCTGCCTTATTAACTCAATTATTACATTTTTTACATTACTTACAAACTGATATGTGACACATATTAATGCCGAAATAACATGCAAAACAGGCAACAATCAAATAAAAAAAATGATATATATATATTTTTTTGTTGCCCTGAATGACGGGTCGCCACTGCTCCTATCAAATCCCAATGAGAGCATATGTCATTGACAGAAAAACTTGAATTGTTGCATCTGGTTGTGTTGTCCTCCGGCGGCTAGCTAGCTGAAATTTGTCTCTTTCCTAAATTAGCCATGGATGGAGATAGGGATTTGGACTTGTGGTTTTACTTAATTATCCATACTGGCCAATGATTATTAGGGAGATTCTGATTCAACCATTAATTCATACATTGTTGTGCCCCTGGCTTGAGAGGATGGAAGTTCAATATGTAGGAGGCTAATGTTAACTAGTTCACGTTGCCCATGAATGGAAGTTAGGCTGGAAAGCAAGCATTTTAGCCAGATAGTCTAAGACAACAAAAAATAAAAGCGTGTACTGTATGATAGAATGATAGACCGAGAAGATGTGGTTGAATTTATTCTGCCACTGTGTCTTCTTATTGTCTCGGCTTTTAGAACTATATATCACGGTCGCAAGGCATATGAATTAACAGGATTTAGAGAACAAACAACGCAATTATCACAACACATAGGTTATAATATGGCTTGGCTTCCACAGTGACTTTACCCCCAGTGAAGAAAGTAGAGGAGTGGGTTAAGGGGGAGTGGTGAGAGTAGTAGAGGTATACCAGTACAAAGGGATAGGCCAAAAGTGATATAAGTTTCAGTAAGATTAGATTTGTATCATTTATAGCAAGTCGCAGAAAATTGAGGTTGTGGTGGCAGCTGCAAAGAGGTATTTGGGTGTGCGAGACTTGACAGCAGAAGAGTTACAGGGTGTGTTAAGTGGTGATGTCCCATACCTTTCAGGATGATGGCATGAGGTAGGAATAAATACATTTAATGGAGTAGGGTGGTGTTCATTTTATTTTATATAATTTTGAAATTAGTAAGTGTAGTGTTAGATGGTAGGGTATTTATTTAGTACATTTTTATTTTTCAATCAAGGTATAAGGGAGTTAATAGGAGTCTAGTAGGTGGCGGTAACGCAACAAATTGGATGCCAACCGCCGTTAAACCTCATAGAAGAAGAATCAAACGATTTTTCTTTCCAAGTTCGCAGTAGTCTTGAAAGCTCGGAAGTCGGAGAGTTCCGACTTCCCAGATCCTTGATGATTTGAAACCAGCATTATTAGGGGCGTTGTCACATATTCATTATTGATCTCTTCACAGGTGGTGAGGATTCTATACCACCTACGAAATGAGTATCTTCAGGATTAGAAAATGCCTTCTAACCACGGTTCTACTCTGCATCACTACTATCATTGTGTTTTATTCTGGACAGCAATCCTCCAATTCATTTGTTGATTTTGTAAAAAATGCCTTTCGGCCGCTGGACCGTATCTTCTCTCCACCGCCGGACGACGACCCATGGTTTCAGAAGCGCTTCATCAGATCTATCAAACCATTTCTGACGAGAGAGAACAAGGAACTCCCCGATGATACCAGAACGTGGTGGCGGGTAGGCTAAATATATTTTTTTGATTAATATTTAAATATGTCTTAACTAATGTAACAGGCAGGGAGCTGGCGTCGACCTTCTAGCCCGAAGTCCAGCGGGCTATCAACTGTGGCCCAAAAGCATGCTCGAGCGGCAGAATCGATATGCGCTCATAAACACAGGGTCGTTACAAAACAAAAAGCCATGACAAACATTGAATAAATAGAAGCATTTCCAGCGCAAGTCCAACACGTTCGCATTCAGCAATAGGCCTATAATTCATTAAAGTTATAGCCTATACACTGACCCTAGCAACATCAAAAAGACTATGCTTATTGAGTCAACCGTTAAAAGAAAACAAAAACAAATTAGGAAAAATAAAACACGATCCCACCAGAGTAGCTTGTGGCGCGTAATGATTGCTTATTCAAAACGTTATTGCACTAACTTACCCCATCTCTAAAGAACAACCCCACTGAGCGCAGACATCATTTCAACCTTTTTCGTTTTGATTTACATTTCGGTTGAGCTGTCAACTAACGTGAAATCAACAAAACATTATACCATGTCATTGGATTTAGATTAAACGTTCGGTGAAGACGCAATTCCCTCACATTGATGATTTTATGCAAGTCCAATTAATGTTCCATTTTGATGCAAGGTCATAGACCTATGATGTGGAAACATTTATTCAACCAGTTTTTGCCCATGAGACTGATCAACTGTCACAGTAGCCTCCAATATAGATTGGCCCAGTGGTCACCAACCTTTTCTGAGTCTAGATCACTGAGTCAAAATGCATGCCGAGATCTACCGCTCTGATTTTTTAAAATTATTTTAACAACATCATTAATTGTAAGCCTATGCAACAATAACCAATTAAAAACAGTACTGTAACAATGAGGTTTGTGCAGTAAACTATAGGCCCAATACATTATCACCGCATACTGGCTTTGCTTGAATTTACCTGCCAATGCATTGTTGTTCAGGACATTTTTTATTTTTAATCCAAATTTGAGGTGGACTATATGATCACACCGGTAATAGATCTATTGTTGTATTACTTGTGAGGCACAGCTGAGTGAGCATACATTTAAATAATTAGCTGTTTATTTTACTGGGCTGATGGTGCCTACATCTGATGGTCAGTCTCAGCGGAGGGAGAGAGCAGCAGACTGAGGGTCCGTCTCAACATCTCTCCGCTCTCCCTTCCCTCCACTGACACTGACCAAAAAGGGTCACCGTCTTCCAGCTGATGGCGAAACTGGAGTCGCACCGCATTATTTCTGCCTCATGCAGAAATTCATGTTGTTACTCCTATGAACAGAGAAAGTGAAATATTCATTGATATTAAAAAAGACCCAACCCGCTAAAAATACATCGCAAGCCTATAGATGCACTTCATACTCAATCATTACTGCTGCACTGCTTGATGTAGCGTTGGTTATACAAGTGTTGAATACAAAGTGTTGACATTGCGGGGTAAGAACTTAAACATAAACTCACTCATAAAAACAGCAGCTCTTTGCTGTACTCATTGAGTGTCAATCTAGTCATGTTTTTGAAATCTCACAGTATCAATTTTGCCGTAGCTTTCTTTTATGCCTGCTACGTTACTGCAGACTCGGTCATTTGAGCAATCTGATTGACCAGCATTGGCATAGTGCACTTAATTTCCTCTCCAGGCCCACCGGGAAGGCAGAGTTTGTACCTTCAGACACATGACATGGCAACAGTTTGCCTACCCGGGGCGCAGGGAAGCTGAATTGGCTGCACCTAACACCAACAGCCCGAGACTAATAATAAAAAAATAGGAACACAAGGCTTTATCGTTGTGTTTTTTTCAGAAATGTTTGGCGATCGACTAGAAATGCCTTGGAGATCGATTAGCCTATTAACGTTGGTCAATGAATGTCCCAAACGCTCATTACTACTATACATTGAAATGGCCAAACATGTTAAGTATCTTGTTAATACTGTTGCATGTTTCTTTTTCTCTTGTTGTTCATATGAGAGTTTAATTCAGAATGAACTTTTATTGGTTGGGTTTAGGCTGTGTGAATGAGTGAGCCCTTCACTACTAGGACATTGTCTTAATGTATTGCTAATCTACCGGATAAAACAAGTTGGATGCAGAATTCCTCTCATTTTAACCATTTGTCATTCCAGGCAATACTATAGCAACACTGTAAATTGTGCCTCTTCCCTGTTAATTGGTTTTGAATCCTGATTGGCTGGTTAATTGAACACTTGTGGTCCCTCTGACCGAATTATTGAATGAACTGGTGTCATTGTTTAGAGATCCTTGTGGAGCAAAGGTCAGAATTCAGTTGCCTGTGTGAATGCAGCTGGTGAACCACAGTTTAGGCTGTCAGTTTTCCTTGTTTTATCCTGCCCTTTTACAATAAAAAAAATCATATTCACACTTCTGTTTTTAAGCCTCTTTAAGTGATCGAGTAAGGCCAGCTCTTTCACACGCTGCAATACAAGCGTTGTCACTGACAACTGATTAACTGATTGCTATTGTAGTCAACAATAACCTGTTTTTCTGGACAGAGACCATGTACAATCCAAACATAAGTCTCAGAATACTCAGGAATGATGCATTGCAGCAGATTTAACAGCTCAGTTCCCTCTGCAGGTGAACATGAAATCATTATATACAAATCACACAATATACATCATCAGATTTGACTGGTTTGTGCTGATGTTATGATTGTCATCTGAGTTGTGCTGCGTGTCCATTGTGTATTTATTGGTGTTTTATGTGTTGACTGGTGCAATCAAATAAAGTACCATCTTATCACCAGGAAATCCAGAATGACAATAGCACAGCCAAATTCAGCGAGGTGGTGGAGAAGTTGTTCCAGGTCATCCCTGATGCTGACCTCCACATGGACGCGGGCCATGAGCGCCATGGAAGCTGTGCTGTGGTGGGGAACTCTGGGAACCTCAAGGGTTCCCACTTCGGAGCCCTCATAGACTCCAGTGACGTCGTCATAAGGTAGGCCTACAGAGGGCGCACTTGTCACAAAGCCTGTTTAAGCATTGGCAGTGCCATTGAAGACTTAAGCCATTTTGAGTTAGTCAACTGGGTGGGACTTCCTATGGGTTAAGGAAGGATCACAGGATTCCATAAAGCAGGGCCGTAAACAGACCTTGTAGGTGCTCAAAATTGGAAAAGAAGGGCACCCACCGGCAACAGCCAACACGCAGCAGAAAGACGGGCGATCAGCCCACCAGACTGACTATTATGTAAATCAATTGTTGATCAAATGTTATGCTGCTGTGGCAGTACTGTTGATATTTACACTAGATGGCTTGCTACACACACTCAACTGGTGACCGCATCTCAAATCGTTTGGATAATGGGGCGCGCGCAAGGGCAGACTGGGGCAGACTGGGGGCAACCGGGCGCAGGCAAGCTCCGTACAGGGCAGACTGGGGCAGACTGGGGGCAACCGGGCGCACGCAAGCTCCGTACAGGGCAGACTGGGGGCAACCGGGCGCACGCAAGCTCCGTACAGGGCAGACTGGGTGCAACCGGGCGCACGCAAGCTCCGTACAGGGCAGACTGGGTGCAACCGGGCGCACGCAAGCTCCGTACAGGGCAGACTGGGTGCAACCGGGCGCACGCAAGCTCCGTACAGGGCAGACTGGGTGCAACCGGGCGCACGCAAGCTCCGTACAGGGCAGACTGGGGGCAACCGGGCGCACGCAAGCTCTGTACAGGGCAGACCAGGGGTCAGGGTGGTGAACTTGAAGATGTCACAATTTGGGGGGTAGTGGGTTCAGAACAACAAAGACAAACTGTATACAAAAAAAATGATAATTATACCACCACCCAAAAGGGCACTTGGCAAAGGGACAGGTGCTCAGGCACAGGTAGAACCCTGTCTGTGCACGTGCCTGCCATCCAGGTCAGTAGGAGGGATCAGCCAATTTAATTGAGAGTTATGTCCCAATTATCCCCACCAGCTCAGTGTGCACTTGTTCACTTCCCATCACTGGTTTGAAAATAAATTACTATATACAGTGCATTCTGAAAGTATTCAGACCTCTTCCCTGTTTCCACATGTTACGTTACAGCCTTATTCTAAAATGGATTAAATAAAATAATCCTCAATCTACACACAATACCCCATAATGACAAAGTGAAAACAGGTTTCTCAACATTTTTGCAAATTTATATCAAATTTCCATAAGGATTCAGACCCTTTGCTATGAAACTCAAAAATTGAGCTTGGATACATCCTGTTTCCATTGATTAAAAAGAAAATATATTTTTTTATTTCACCAGGTAGGCCAGTTGAGAACAAGTTCTCATTTACAACTGCGACCTGGCCAAGATAAAGCAAAGCAGTGCGACACAAACAACAACACAGAGTTACACATGGAATAAACAAACATACAGTCAATAACACAATAGAAAAATAGTCTATACAGTGTGTGCAAATGAGGTAAGGCAATAAATAGGCCATAGTGGTGAAATAATTACAATTTAGCAATCAATTAAACACTGGAGTGATAGATGTGCAGAAGATGAGTGTGCAAGTAGAGATACTGGGGTGCAAAGGAGCAAAAAATTTAAATACAGTATGGTGATGAGGTAGTTGGATGGGCTATTTACAGATGGGCTATGTGCAGTGATCTGTGAGTTGCTCTGACAACTGATGCTTAGTTAGTGAGGGAGCTATGAGTCTCCAGCTTCAGTGATTAAAAAAAATATATATATATATATATATATATTTTTTTTTTTTGCAATTCGTTCCAGTCATTGGCAGCAGAGAACTGGAAGGAAAGGCATCCAAAGGAGGAAATGGCATTGGGGGTGACATGTGAAATATACGTGCTGGAGCGCGTGCTACAGGTGGGTGCTGCTATGATGACCAGTGAGCTGAGGCGGACTTTACATAGCAGAGACTTGTAGATGACCTGGAGCCAGTGGATTTGGCGACGAATAAGAAGCGAGGGCCAGCCAACGAGAGCGTACAGGTTGCAGTGGTGGGTAGTATATGGGGCTTTGGTGACAAAACAGATGGCACTGTGATAGCAAAGTGGATGCAGTCTGAGTAGAGTGTTGGAGGCTATTTTGTACATGACATCGCTGAAGTCAAGGATCAGTAGGATAGTCAGTTTTACGAGGGTATGTTTGGCAGCATGAGTGAAGGAGGCTTTGTTGTGAAGTAGGAAGACGATTCTAGATGTCATTTTGGATTGGAGATGCTTAATGTGAGTCTGAAGGAGAGTTTACAGTCTAACCAGACACCTAGGTATTTGTAGTTGTCCACATATTCTAAATCAAATCAAATAATCAAATCAAGTTTATTTTATATAGCCCTTCGTACATCAGCTGATATCTCGAAGTGCTGTACAGAAACCCAGCCTAAAACCCCAAACAGCAAGCAATGCAGGTGTAGAAGCACGGTGGCTAGGAAAAACTCCCTAGAAAGGCCAAAACCTAGGAAGAAACCGAGAGGAACCAGGCTATGAGGGGTGGCCTGTCCTCTTCTGGCTGTGCCGGGTGGAGATTATAACAGAACATGGCCAAGATGTTCAAAATGTTCATAAGTGACAAGCATGGTCAAATAATAATCAGGAATAAATGTCAGTTGGCTTTTCATAGCCGATCATTAAGAGTTGAAAACAGCAGGTCTGGGACAGGTATTTTTATTTCTGCAACACTGAAGTTTCCCAAGAACCGTGACCTCCATCATTCTTAAATGGAAGAAGTTTGGAACCACCAAGACTGTTCCTAGAGCTGGCTGCCCGGCCAAACCTGAGGAATCGGGGGAGAAGGGTCTTGGTCAGGGAGGTGACCAAGAACCTGATGGTCACTTACAGAGCTCCAGAGTTCCTTTGGGGAGAAGGGAGAACCTTCCAGAAAGACAACCGTCTCTGCAGAACCCCACCAATCAGGCCTTTATGGTAGTGGCCAGACGGAAGCCACTCCTCAGTGAAAGGCACATGACACCCTGCTTGGGAGTTTGCCAAAAGGCACCTAAAGGACTCTGACCATGAGACACAAGATTCTCTGATTTGATTAAACCAAGATTAAACTCTTTGTCCTGAATGCCAAACGTCATGCCTGGAGGAAACCTGGCACCATCCCACGGTAACGCGTGGTGGAAGTATGCTGTGGGGATGTTATTCAGTGGCAGGGACTTGGCGACTAGTCGGGAATGAGGGAAAGATGAACAGAGCAAAGTACAGAGAGATCCTTGAAGAAAACCTGCTCCGGAGCGCTCAGGACCTCAGACTGGGGTGACAATTCACCTTACAACAGGACAACGACCCTAAGCACACAGCCAAGACAACGCAGGAGTGGCTTTGGTACAAGTCATTGAGTGGCACAGCCAGAGCCCGGACTTGAACCTGATCAAACATGTCTGGAGAAACCTGAAAATAGCTGTGCAGCGACGCTCCCCATCCAACCTGACAGAGCTTGAAAGGATCTGCAGAGAAGAATGGGAGAAACTCCCCAAATACAGGTGTGCCAAGCTTGTAGTTATACCCATAAAATGCGAGGCTGGAATCTCTGCCAAAGGTGCTTCAACAAAGTAAATGGTCTAAATACTTATGTAATTGTGTTATGTTTTTATATAAATTTGCAACAATTTAAACCTGCTTTTGCTTTGTCATTATGGGGAATTGTGTGTCGATTTGAGGGGGGGGCGATTTAATACATTTTAGAATAAGGCTATAACGTAACAAAATGTGGAAATGGTCAAGGGGTCTGAATACTTTCTGTAGACACTGTAAGATATGGTGGCACTCCCACTAGCTAGCCCATGCCTCCACCAATGCAACGCTTTTAGATTTGTGGGAAGTAGAGGAGGTCACGCTCCAGTAGAAAGGAACAAACCTTCCATAGTTGAATGTGGCAGTAAATAACCGACCTTGGCTTTATGCCTGTACAGACGGCACACTCCAGGTAGCAGCATGCACCAGTTCAGTTTGTTTACTGACTGCCAATCAACTCATAGAAGCCGAAAATAAGAAATCGACTACTTCAAATAAAGATGGCGCTACCCGTTCTGTCACTGTTGAACGAAGAGCTTTGAAATATTGCAGTTATTGTATGGATTCCTACTATTTACTGTGCTCTCTAGAATGAACAAGGCTCCTACCTCTGGCTATGAGGGGGATGTTGGGAAACGGACCACGTATCACGTCATGTACCCAGAGAGTGCAATAGACCTGGACAACACCACCAGGTTCCTGTTGATCCCTTTCAAGACTCTGGACCTTCAGTGGCTACCAGGCGCCATGACCACTGGGTCTCACATCACTTTGTGAGTAACAACTTATCATGGACTCTTCTGATTTAGTTAAGTGTTAATCAACACCGGTCCTACAGTCCCTGGACAAAAACACCTGATTCAACTCATTGAGGTCTTGATGATTAATTGACAAGTTGAATCAGGTGTGCTGGTCCAGGGCTACTGGAGTTGGGAAACCCTGCTACACCATGCATTTTCCTAAGATAACATAGCTAGCACCTCCTAGATGAAATGAAGTCTTCTTTTATTTAACAGGTCATATTTACCACTTAGACAGAAGATAAAGGCCAACAAAGATTTGGTGAGTCACCTTGTTAATTTATTATGGTTATTATCCATGTACACAGGCAATATCTAATGCATGATCTTTTATACTGTCTCTTGGACAGTAGGTCTGCTTGTAGTTGAGGATGTGTGTTATGGGCAGAGCCATGTTAAGATCCGTTTTTAAAACCAACAACTAAATATATGGTTAGGTGGTTTCCTAACAAAGGAGGCGGTGATGTCAAATGTATTTATTTATTTTGTAATTTAGCAGACACTCTCTTCCAGAGCAACTTAGTGAGCGCATACATTTTCATACTGATCCCCTGTGGGAATTGAACCCACAACCCTGGTGTTGCAAGCGCCATGCTCTGCCAACTGAGCTACATTGGTATTATTATTTGCCTAGGAGTGAATGTGTCATTACGAGTCAGAGCTTGAGCCCGCCACAGAATGGGAGTGTATTAACTGCATCATGGCATCCCATCTCTGACACTATCAATCTAACAAAGTGACTTCTCAAATTTGATGCATTACAGTAGACATTCCTCTTTTTCTAATTAAATCAGGTTGATAGACATGTATTGTGCAATATATTCCATGCAGGTATTGGTTCTGAATCCTGTGTTTATGAAATATGTTCATGAAACCTGGCTTGACTATCAGGGCAAATACCCCTCCACTGGATTCATGGCTTTGATATTATCCCTACACATCTGTGACAAGGTAAGACTTATAGATATCAACAGATACAACAACACCTCATGTCACAATGCGGAAGAGACGCACGCAAATGCACAGTCATGTTGTGGTACTGTGAATTTTACATTGTACATTTGTAATATTAGAGTAATGTCTTGAATTATGTTTTATTTATGATGTAGGCTTTTGCGACGTGATTGTTTGGACCCCAGGAAGAGTAGCTCATTCCCTGACAGGAACTAATGTGGATTCTAATAAATACTAAATATCAACATACTCTGCTAGGAATGTGGATAGGTGTGTACTTCCTCAGCAAGACACACTGTATACTACACACTGTATTCTAGGGAAAGGGGAATACCTAGTCAGTTGTCCAATTGAAATGTGTCTTTCGCTTTTAACCTAACCGCTCTGAATCAGAGCGGTAGAGGTGCCTTAATCGACATCCACGTCTTCGGCGCCCGGAGAACAGTGGGTTAACTGCCTTGTTCAGGGGCAGAAGTACAGATTTTTACCTTGTCAGCTCAGGGATTCAATCCAGCAATCTTCCGGTTACTGGCCCAATGCTCTAACCACTAGGTTACCTGCCGTCCCACTACACACTGTGTACTACACATGATTGCAGTGCAGGAAACCAACCCTGACACCTAATGGATTTGCGTAGTTCTGACAATCTGTGGTATCGTCACATATTACTGACCCAAATCATGTAGGCTGATACACAATATATCCCATTGCCATAAATAAAACCTTTTGGTAAACATTATGAAACTAACTCTCTAAATATGTATTTCCAATGCAGGTGAATGTGTATGGATTTGGGAAAGACAAAGATGGGAACTGGCACCACTACTGGGAAACCCTAGTCGATAAAAATCTCCAAACTGGAATACACGATGGAAACTATGAGTACAACGTCACCATGAGGCTCTCGGAAATGCACAAACTACAGTTATTTAAGGGATTTCGCTTATAATTCATAAAGATAATTTCCCTTACAGCTGTATATACACTATAAAAAGCTTTTTATTAAAGCGGATTAATCAAATAGGTGTTAGCCTATTGTCTACATTGCACAGCATTTACGTGCTGAAATACCTTGTCCTTTTATCTGCACTACCGTTTTTGGTTTTGTGTGAACTTGAACAATGTGGGGCCATACTTATGAACTTTGGCTTAGACCATGGTTTAACCATTGGTCTAAAATGGCTAGCTTGTCTCATAGGCCAACCTGGCCAAATTAGCCACGATGCTGTGGACGGCCAGCAGATTATATCCAGTAACAAATTCCGTCTCGGCCAGTTTAAAATTGGCATGATCCAATGCGTTTTTTTCACTAATGCATCCTTAACAGAAGTCCACTGGCACGTTCTTATACTCAAATTAACTGCATCACATGCAAAATTCTGTCTGGATGATTACCTCAGTGTAAGACTCCTAGTTCCTGACAATATTCACCACCTGTGACGTAAGTATGAATCTCCCGTGTTATAATTTTTCTGTTTCAACCTGTGAACTTACATTCATTGTGGTATTGTTAAGGAAACTACAGCCGTCACCTTAAAAATGAAGCCTAAGAATGAATTTCATAAAGCGCTAGGCCTACGCCTTCAGCCTTCACCAACACTGCTACTAGGGCCTAATAATCTCAGCATATGAGGCTGCATGGATGTGTACACTACACTACATGTAAGATAGGGCTACAATGTTTTTATAATCATTATCTAGCCTACCTTGTTTAACAGTGTAATTTGACTGGTCTGGCTAGGTTCACCAAGTGTCCAGTAAAGGGCGAAGCTACTCCAGAAATCCGCTGAGGTGAAGCCTCATGGCTTCACTACTTATGAAGCCCATTCAGTAAGCGACTGACTGCTCTCCTATTCTGTAACACATGCTATTGACTGGCTGGCTTAGCCTATATAGACATTCAGATCGACAATAGAGCCATCTTCATTGTCATGGACGTGTTATTTGCTGGGCTAGCGTATATCAACACGATAGCCTATTGCCGGTTTAAATAGCTATTGAAAGCAAAATGATGTCCAAAATTGTGTTGATATAGGCAAGCCTAGCCTACTATAGGTTGAATGTTACACGTATTCACCCCAGATAGTGTCCCCCTAGCTATAACCTATTGAAAATGGGACTTTAGTTTAGCCTACACTTCAAATATTTATTTGGCCTACACTAATTCTGGTTGTATTGTGAATCGAAGAGCAGGTAACACGTAGTAAATAAACATTAAAGGAGCTTGGAGTCACTCCGACTGAAAGGCTATAGGGTTAGGCCAAAAAATATTACAAATATTAGTCACTACAATGAATCTTGGTGAAATTACATGTGTACACTTAATTGTATAAGGTTTTTATATGCATTTTGATCATCGCCTACTTTTGTGCTATTTCCCTCGAGGACCAGCAGTGGAGGGTTTGCTCCTTAAAACAATCTTGCCCCAAATGGGATTCAAACTCACAGCCACAATTTTTTTATTTTTTTTTAACCTTTTATTTAACTAGGCAATTCAGTTAAGAACAAATTCTTATTGTCAATGACGGCCTAGGAACAGTGGGTTAACTGCCTTGTTTAGGGGCAGAACGACAGATTTTTACCTTGTCAGCTCAGGGATTCGATCTTGCAACCTTTAGGTTTATTTAGAATTGAAGTTGCATTGTATCGCAGACCTGTAGCCTACTGTCCACCACAGATTGTTTGTGGACTGATTTGCGGAGTACGGGCACAGGTCACGTCAACATGGATATCTAAGATGGAACGCATTCTCAGGAATTTCTATGTTGATGGGTGTTTTCAAATGTTTTTGTGTGAAATGTTTTAGGCTAGACTTCTGATATGTTGAAATATATTAAGCATTGGCCGTTATGATAACTATGAAGAAATATTGTTTGTGAAGGGAAGTATTCATTTTAAAGATGCACTCTCAAATGTTTGTATAATTTCAGATAGTTTTGAGTGGGGCTCATGAGCCAAAAGTGGTCCCCACTTTTTTTTGTGTGTGTACTACGTCATTCATTTAGTTATTTTATTTTTACAAAATGTGTGATATCATACATCTTCATTCTGCAACTTGACTCAGTCAGTGTTTACTGTGTTTTTGTTTATGTATACAAAATAAACTGAAATATCACATTTACATAAGAATTCAGACTCTTTACTCAATACTTTGTTGATGCACCTTTGGCAGAGATTACAGCCTCAAGTGTTCTTGGATATGATGCTACAAGCTTGGCACACCTATATTTGGGGAGTTTCTCCTCTCATGCTCTGTCAGGTTGGGTGGGGAGCGTCGCTGCACAGCTATTTTCAGGTCTCTCCAGAGATGTTCGATCGGGTTCAAATCCGGTCTCTAGCTGGGCCACTCAAGGACATTAAGAGACTTGTCCCGAAGCCACTCCTGTGTTGTCTTGGCTGTGTGATAGTTAAATAAATACAAATTAAAAACTTAGGGTCGTTGTCCTGTTGGAAGGTGAACCTTAACCCCAGTCTGAGGTCCTGGGCGCTCTAGAGCAGGATTTCATCAAGGATCTCTCTGTACTTTGCTCCGTTCGTCTTTTTCCTGCCTAGTCTTCCAGTCCCTGCCGCTGAAAAGCATCCTCATAGCATGATGCTTTCACCACCATACTTCACCGTAGGGATGGTGCCATGATTCCTCCAGACATAATGCTTGGTATTCAGGACAAAGGGTTCAATCTTGGTTTCATCAGATAATCTTGTTTCTCATGGTCTGAGAGTCCTTTAGGTGCCTTTTGGCAAACTCCAAGCGGCCTGTCATGCATTTTTACTGAGGAGTGGCTTCCGTCTGGCAACTACCATAAAGGCCTGAGTGGTGGAGTGCTACAGAGATGGTGGTCCTTCTGGAAGGTTCTCCCATCTTCAGAGGAACTGGAGCTCTGCCAGAGTGACCATTGGGTTCTTGTTCATCTCCCTGACCAAGGCACATCTCCCCCAATTCCCCAGTTTGGCTGTGCAGCCAGCTCTAGGAGTCTTGGTGGTTCCAAACTTCTTCCATTTAAGAATGATGGAGGCCACTGCTCTACGGACAATTCCTTTGACCTCATGGCTTGATTTCTTTATTTTTTTTGCTCTCAACTGAGACCTTTTTATATAGACAGGTGTGTACCTTTCCAAATCATGTCCAATCAATTGAATTTACCACAGTTGGACTCCAATCAAGTTATTGATCATCCTTGATGTTTCTATGGAAACAGAATGCACCTGAGCTAAATTTTGAGTCATAGCAAAGGGTGTGAATACTTGTTTCTTTTTTTTTCTTTTTTTACATTTACAAAAAATTCGAAACCTGTTTTTGCTTTGTGTGTGGTTTATTTAATCAATTTTAGAATAAGGCTGTAATGTAACAAAATGTGGAAAAAGTCAAGGGGTCTGAATGCACTGCATCTATTAGTTTATTTAGAGGAGACAAACTAATAAGATGCATACACAACATATGTTGTAGGAACATACACCCCAACACAATGTATGTTGTAGTGTCACGACATCCGCCGAAGTCGGGGCCTCTCCTTGTTCGTTCGGTGGTCGGCGTCGCCGGTCTTCTAGCCATCATCGATCTACTTTTCATTTTCCATTTGTTTTGTCTTGTCTTCCCACACACCTGGTTTCAATTCCATCATTACATGTGTATTTAACACTCTGTTCCCCCCCATGTACTCGTCCGGAATTGTTTATTGTAGTGCTTGTGCACGTTATGCTCGTGTGTGACGGGTTTTGTACCCATTGATTTATTGTTCTGTTTCTGGTGGTTTTTATTATTAAACTGCGCCGTTGTAAACACCGTTTTTGCTCTCCTGCACCTGACTTCTCTGCCGCCAGTACGCACCCCTTACATTGTGTCGGGGGGTATGTTCCTACATGTATGTTGTAGAAATATGCACAATTATGGGAGACAATTTAATTCAGAGGTTCATAATCTGGAATTATTACGCATCAATAGAATGTCATTGATGTTTCTGTAAATATTGGGGTATCTAAGAACATGTATAATCAGTTATTAGCTCTATCTACTGCCCCCTGCAGGAATGGACCTCAAACTGGGTCCAGAGCCCTTGCCCAAAGATGGAAGCTGCCTAGTTATGAAAGAGCCAATTCCCTTCCTGCTTCCAATGTCTAAGAATAACTATTTTGGCAGGTGTAAGGGCCAGCTAGTGAGAGGAGGCTGGACTCTGTCCAACATTATACATTTACTCAGTCAGTGTTTGAGAGAACATGTAAATAAAGAATTCCAGAACACCGTGAATTCTCAGACAGAGACCGATGCTGAGAGACTCACCGTGCACCTCACTGAGTGGAGATTCATGGTGTTCTAGTCATTTCCACTACTGAGCCTTATCAACATCTACCATGGGGAACACAGACGATGGAGATGTTCTGTCTGTCTCCTGCTCCATCAGGCTGCCTCGGTCTCCTGCTCTGTCAGTCTCTCCCTCTCTGTGCAAACAGGTTGTGTATAAGTGAAGTGTTTCTGTCTACAGGGGATGTTGGTAGGAGACTCCGGTGTAGGGAAGACCTGCTTGCTAGTTTGCTTCAAAAGTGTCTGCTAAATGACATGTAAATTCACCTGAATGTTCCTGCAGGTAGAACCCTATCATAGGACAATTTTAAACTTCTTGGGCATTGATACCCTAGTTACACTGGGACATTTTTCCTCCTGACTGTTTATGTTTGATTCAAAATATATGTATCATATTTAGTTTTAATGTTTAATGTATTGAAAGTATGGTTTACTGGATATGCAGTGTTTTGAACTTTTTATAACATATTTGGTAACGTGAATACATTTCTGTGCCAACAGGTAACATACTAGGAGCTACTTTAGAGTTACTATGTACGATGTGCATACAGTCTATGTTCGAAAGGAGACTGGTATCTAAAGAAAAGTCGTCTAAGGCAAGGAGAAAAACATGTTAATAGCTACTGAAGAAAAAACACTGCAAAAGCTAGAGTTTAATCTTCTGTCATCCCTGTTTTTTTGTCATTTTGTCAAGGTATATGATTAATGTGTTAGACTACACTCATAGAACAAAAGGGTTATTTGGCTTTCCCCATAGGAGAACCCTTTTTGTCTATCCGTACATTTAAAAAAAGAAAATGTTGCTGTTTAGTTTATATGGAATTTGAAGTTATTTTTTACTTTTGATACTTAAGTATATTTAACAAGTACTTTTAGACTCGTAGTATTTTGCTGGATCGATTTTACTTGAGACATTTTCTATTAAGGTATCTTTACTTTGAGAGTGAGAGACTCTCCCCTCTCTGACACCGATTACACCATCACTATGAAACTATCCATTCTTCTGCCACTGTACTAGAGATGATAAACTCAGCCCTGTTGGTCATTACCTCGGTCAATCAATCTAGTTGTTCACTGTCCAAATTTTGTTAACCCTTAAAAAGGACAACTGGGTATTTTCTAGAAAGTAAAGCTTAGGGAAGCACTTTGCTAAATAAAACACATGTTTACATGTGTTTCTTGTTTCAAATGGTCATTTTTATCTGCTCCGCAGTGATACGCATTATTGTAGAAATCAAACACAGATTCAACCACAAAGACCAGGGAGGTTTTCCAATGCCTTGCAAAGAAAGGCACTTAAAAATGTAAAAACCGCTGACTTTCAATATCCCTTTGAGCATGGTGAAGTTATTAATTACTATTTGGATGGTGAATCAATACACCCAGTCGTTACAAAGATACAGGACTCGTGTGCTGCAGAGGAAGAAAACTGCTCACGGATTTCCCTGGGAGGCCAATGGTGACTTTAAAACAGTTGCAGATTGTAATGGCTGTGATAGGAGAAAACTGAGGATGGATCAACAACATTGTAGTTACTCCACGATACTAACCTAAATGACAGAGTGAAAATAAGGAAGCCTTCACAGAATACAAATATTCCAAAACATGCATGCTGTTTGCAGGAAGGCACTAAAGTAAATCTGCCAAAACTTTATGTCCTGAATACAAAGTGTTATGTTATTGGTCTGTACCTGCTTTAAGTTAGTTTTAACAGTGGCCAAGTAGGCTACTGTGGCTATTTGATCATAATGTACCATCAAAAACAATGGAGAACATGCATCCCATAACATTTTAACATGGAAAAAGTTATATCGTTCAGCCTACTGTAGCAACCAATGTGTGGTGTTCAATGTAGTCCTACATTCCATAAAACATGCAGGGCTTGACATGAACCTGTTTATCCACTTGTCCTTCAGACCGGGAAGTGACTGAAAATATTGTGGCCTACCATCCACCACTTTACAAAATAAAGTTAATTATTATTCCCACAATATTATCAATACATTATGCTACCCTCTGCCTATTGGTTGGCTACTCATCATATTCAAGCCTGTCTCAAAATACAACACTGCCCCTTTAAGAGCAAAAAAAGCCCTTTTCCTGACTGGCTTTTCAAAGATGTCTAGAAGATGTCCCCCATTGCTGACTACAAAGGATCTATAACTGGGCTAATAACTCACTAACTAGCAAAGGATATGAACAAAATGTGCACATGTTGATACATGCAGTTCTCCCTTTGATCTCAAAACAAGCACATTTACTCACGACCGATCTTGCTGTAAATACAGTCCAAAGTAAATGGCACAGATCCATGTATGGAAATGGTCTATTTGCATATAGGCCTACTGCAGCTCTTTTGGGGTATGCTGCACTGGTCTGTCTAGTGCACTGGCTGAGTCATGCACAATAGAATCCTAGTCCGAAGCGCTCTGCCTACAGCAACATTTCTTGCGTAGTTCTTCTTGTTTAGGTATGTTGCGTTGAAAGTGGCTAATGTTGCTGTTGATTCGATCACAATTGCCAAAGTAAAGGGAAACGTTGATCGTGTTAACTAATGGAAAACTCTGGAAAGTGAATGAAGTTCTCGTGCTTCTTTCCGTGGGCTGATATTTCTTCTGCGAGGCAGTCTCAGGCTACTGCGCAGGCATGCAGTTTACAGGGAATATTGCTGAGTACCACTCTAAACATTTTCAAGCATGGTGGTTGCTGCAACATGTTATGGTATGCTTGTCATTGGCAAGGACTAGGGATTTTTTTTTTTAATAAAAAAAAGTAACGGAATGGAGCTAAGCACAGGCAAAATCCTAGAGGAAAACCTGGTTCAGTCTGCTTTCCAACAGACACTTGGAGACAAATTCAACTTTCAGCAGGACAATAACCTAAAATACAATGCCAAATATACACTGGAGTTGCTTACCAAGATGACATTGAATGTTCCTGAGTGGCTTATTTACATTTTTGGCATGAATATCTATGGCAAGACTTGAAAATGGCTGTCTAGCAATGATCAACAACCAACTTGACAGAGTTTGAAGAATAATGGGCAAATATTGAACAATCCTGGTGTGAAAAGCTTTTAGAGTCTTACCCAGAAAGACTGACAGTTGTAATCACTGCCAAAGGTGATTCTATTGACTCAGGGGTTGAATCTAATCAAGATAGTGTTTTATTTTCCATTTAATAACACGTTTGTATTTTTCTTCCACTTTGAAATTACAGTATTTTGTTTAAATCGTTGACCAAAAAATACAATTAAGCCCATTCGAGACAGTATGCATATTCGTGAGGCTAGCGTCTCCATTGAATACAGGTGGTGGATGTCAACACCCCTCATCGAATATTTTAAAAAGTATTCAAATAACAATATGTATCCACCAATCCAAAGAGGGGAATAGGCGTGAGCTTGACAGCCCGCCGTTCCGCTCTGTGGACAATGAATCCCATTGTTAGGGCGAAGACACAAGTATCTTGTCAGTATATCCAGTATCTCTACACACACACACACACACACAAGCGGAACACACGCGGAGGAAAGTTGGGGAAGGGATTTTTCACGCGGGCGTAGGATCTCGACGGTAGTTTGAGTTTATTGATTCTAGCAGATGACTGAAGTTATGGAGAATTTATATCATTAAAACATTTCTCACTTAAAATACATAATACGTGGAGCTTTACCAGAGACTGAAGAGGAAGTGAGACGCCCCACTCGCTGTTTTGTTTTCTGGCTCAAGGAAAATCAACTAACTAGATCAGACCCAGCTGCTATTGCATTGGTGTCTATGGAAGGCTACACCCATTACAAGTAGACTGGAACTGACCAGTATTTTCAATGGTAAATGGCCTGAGTGAACTATCTTCATTTTTCCACCATATTTGACTTCACTTCCAGAGAACTTAGGTTGGCGTGATGTTGTCCCAGTGCTCTGTGAGGACTTCTTAACACTTTTGCTTAGTTTGAAGGCTCTCTGTCTTAGAAGCCAGCTTCAATGTATCGGCCATTCAGTTTGCTATTTTTGTCAGTTACTTCTATACAATTGTGTGTGTGTTTCATGGTGACGGGCATCGAAGGAGTGTATCATACAAAACGCGGATTAAGTTGAGCCAACACAATAGATACAACACATTTTACATATTTTATTCTGGATGTATTGTTTTATACCTCAGCCACATGGGTTGGACACTGACATTCATGAATAAACAAAAGGGATTTCATTGACAAAAAAACGTTTGAAAATGATTAATTTGGACATAGACGCACTAAACACCAATGGTCCGATCCTCATTAGATCATGTAACATTACATGATAGACCGCCATTTTGTTGAAATCCTGAATAAGTCGGTCTTCAACAGCACGCTCAGAACAGGTGCATGTTGTGGATGGAGAATAGTTCTATGCATATCCTTTTTTCAAAGGCTATTTGTTGTGGTGCAAAGCATGTCAGAAAACCGATTTGTATTTGTCTCGTAGGATAAACTCGTTTGCCATGTCTCTGGAGTAATAGGATAATGCCACAATCCTTCTGGGGAATACTGGAAAATCACAATATTAGACTTGGTTATGTATAAAAAGATACTTGACTATTTACAAAATTCAAGTTTGTATTTCTACAAAGTAAAAGTGCATCAAAATTATGAATTTATTCCGTGTATTTTCCTCCAATGGAGATACTGTAGGACTAGTATGAGAGGAGGGGACAGAAGGTATTGTCTTGGGACTTCCAAAAATCAGTTCTCTGCCCAAGTTCTTTGGAAACAAAAGCTCCAGAGAGTTTCTTGAATGTTGACAGTTGTTGTCCTGGAGCCTTGGAGATGTTCAGTTCACAACACCATTCTCTAAAAGTCACTTGGGTAGAGTTACATCTACTGGCACATGCCGCCAACTTCTTGGTCTTTGTGTTTCTCTCCAGAAGTATGTACTGTACATGTCAGCGCAGTAGGCCATAGTAGGCCAATATAGCCGCCTGCAGTTGGCACAGCACCTTGAGGTTTTTTCTTGTACAGTGTACAGTTATCTCAAAACAAAGCCTACCAAGGTGAATCAAATTTAAGCTGCTTGCCTCAGAATCATTGTCTGATTATAACTACAGCCCTTTCTAAGTTAGTCATTATTACACCAATAGGAATGGACTCATCAACCAAAATATCTCTCCATCGCTCTTCAATGTGGTCAGGAGGAAGGGTGCCATAGCCTAGATACAGGGTAGAGGTTAGAGGTGGGTAACCAGGGGCAGTGTGGGTGGAGGTTAGAGGTGGGTAACCATGGGGAAGGGTGTCTAGCTAAAGGGTAGAGGTCAGAGGTGGGTATGGGTAACCAGGCACCCAGGAGGGTCCAGTAGTCTCAGCAGTACAGTGGAGGGCAGGGCATTATAGTGGAGGGCGGGGCATTATGGTTGGTAGTGCTAACGTCTCATGGGTCATACAGGTACAGTTGGTCATCCAGTGCACTGAGCAGGTCTTGATCTGACGGTCTCATCTTGCAGAGCCTTCTGGACTGTACCACTGTAGTGTCGGGGGGGATGGGGCAGTCCCTGAGTTTTGGGTCCCCTGTGTGTGTGTGATGGCTGGTCCCTCGCCTGCGTTAGTTACCGCTCCTCTGCCACCTTTCCATTGGTCTCCTGCTCATCCTCTTCTCTCCTCTTCTGCCTCTGGAAGAAGCCAAGCTTGGAGGAGGAGGGAGAAGTGAGATTGAGAGGCATAGATACTTCTAGATCGTTTTCATAGAAACAATCTCAGCTGGCTTTATCAGTGTGGGGCATGCTGTTTCTTAGTGGGAAAATACATACAATAATGTACAATCATTCTTTGCCAGAAGAGGGCAGTGTCGTCCACTATTACACTGCAGTTATAACACTGTCTAGATGTCAATCAGTTAAAATACTCCTACTGAATTTAGAGAAAGAACCTGAGTCGTCCTGAAATGGCACACTATGCTCACTGTCACTTTTGCAATCCAGGACCGTAAAATTACAGGTGCAATCTGGCAATTACCTATTTAGTTTAAATAAACACAAATCCTGTTGCTGTAAACTCATTATCTAGATATGATCATGTCCATGATAAATGTATGTTGTGATCATCATGCCGTTGTAATGTTTGTACATGATGAGAGCTCCAGGGCAGTAGGGCAGGGTTTACCTTCCATAGAGCTAGGCTGAGCAGGGACAGCAGCAACAACCCTCCCAGCGTGCTCCCAATGATAATCCAGATTGAGATTCTGTAATCCCCTTCTTTCCTAATCTCCAGGATTATCTGTGGAAACGAGCACACAAAACAAGACAAAATGGCACCCCGATCAAATAACAAAAGCTGATCCTAGTTCAGTTTACACGTCATAGATTGCAATAGTCTACTATTGGGAATCTTGCTACATGTCGCTTTTTTGTACCATTGGAAGACTTCAAAAGGGCAGATTCTAGGGTTTGTAAAAGCAACTGGTACCTTTAAAGCTCTTGTACACACACATTTATATGCAGATCTATCTTGCGTGATGCTTTGTGGGTCAGTGTTGACACGGTGTCATCTTGTGTGGATCACCAGTTTTACTGGAGTTCCATCTGACCAACGATGCATTGAAAATAACATGTTTCCATGTTTCCTCCCTGTGGAGTCTCGTCAAAAGCAGAGATGAAGGGAACTGGTTGACTGCATAACAACTTTGTGTGACTGGTTGTTGCTTAACTCTAAATATTGGCCTGTAGGTGGCAGCAAAGAGCAGTGTGTTGGAGAACAGGGCTATACTACACGTGTTGCTGCTGGTCCTTTCGGTCCTTAAGCACCATGCCGTCAATCATGTGTGTTAGAATAACAGCCTTGGCTGTGAGGATTCTGCAGAGCTATTAGGAGCTCATTCGTAGAACATTAACTGCAATTATAGTGAAAAGTAGTCTAGTCTCATGGCCAGGCTGCTATTGAAAATACACGTTTTCAATCGAATGAATGACTCTATAGAAAAGGTTATGCACTGAAGTGTGTCTTGATTTGGAGTGTTTTGTACTCACATGTCTGACAGGCCTTTCTTCATGAAGAAACATGGGGCTTGAAGGTGGAAGTTCTACTGATGCACTCGTCACCAGTTCCAGGACTTTGAACCTCAGCTGGTGTTGTAAGAGAGGGTGAATGAACACAACAGGAAGTTAACGTCTCACAGACATGCCCAAGGAGTGTAGGATTTAGCAGTGGAATGCGATATACTCACAGCATGCAAGGCGTCCAACCGTAATGCCCCCCTGATTCTGACGCTGACTTCCTTGTAGGGGTTCAGGTTGACAGTGCATTGGACCGGCAGAGGCAGAGTATTGGACTGGTTCTGATTAATAGAGGCCAAACACAAGCTTGTTAGTTAAGAATGTTCCATTATTTAGGTAAGCTAGTTGCAATCATATGGTGTGGGTGGTTTACCAGGCGTGAGACTCGAGAGAGGTCTTCTGGGGACGCCCTGCTCTGTGCCACATGTTGAGGGGGTATGCAGCGGGTACCATCTGTCTAAGGAGACAGAATTACATCTCCGTTAGAACCAAGACAGTGTAAGTACACACTTGGTGGTCTCTCAAAGGAAACAGACCATTCTAAGTCCTTTGCCAGATTTTCAAGTCCTCTCACCTTGTCAATATGGAAGTCCGATATCTGCAACAGCTGGTTCCCGTTTTTGGTCATCTCTGGAATTTCTATATTCAACTGCAGGTCCCTCACGGGAAAGAAGCCCAGATTCTGAATCTGTGAGAAATATAGGGGACTAATTCAGTCTTAACTCAAGCAATAAAAAATAGTTGGGGTATTTTGTAAATGTAATTGCAATATACAGTATTTCTACACTGTAAAGACAATTGATTGTTGCGTGGTTGCTGTATGATTGTGCCGCAACCCCGTGTGTCGTGACCTTTGATCCTCACCTGGAAGGTGAAGTTGAATGGAGGACCAATATTTCCCGGTATCTCCAGGGAGAGGTCTGCTTTGATCTCACAGCCAGAGGGGTTGGAGTCCCTTTACGGAGAAAGGGAGGTAATACACTCAATCATGTACAGTATATCTGTATACTGTATATAGAACGTTTGCCATTGCGTCTGTGCAACACTAAATCAACATTGAATCCGTCAGTTCCAGCGACAGGGAATTGCATTGCTATGATAGTTAACTGTTTTATTTTACAAGAGTTTTATGAGTTTATTTAAGGAGAGTGACAGAAGGAGAAGGAACGTTAGAGAGGACATTGTGACAAAGACAAACCTTGTAAATAGGAGGTCAGCCTCGTATTTCAGCGGGTGAAAGATGTCGTTGAAATTGTCTTCTAAGGTAACCTCCTCTCCGTCACTGCAGAGAGAGAAAAGAAAAATGCATTTCAACTATTCTGACATGCCACACTCACATCTCAATGGGACTGCATGCCAAGTGACCCTTGGATGACGAGAACATATTTCAGAGATGTTATAGCTCAGTTTCTGTCAATATCCTGCTTCTCACTGGGTGGATCTGTGGTCTGTGGTTAGTGTGATCAATCAGTTCATTGTTGAGAAATGCTGATTGAGATGCAGTATCTGCAGGTTTTCACCCTCACCCTGATTAGTGACTGTTTGACACCACCCTCATCTGTTGATTAGTGACTGTTTGACACCACCCTCATCTGTTGATTAGTGACTGTTTGACACTAGGAAAGTCAGGAGAGCAGAAACTCCTGAGCTAAGAGTAAGTATGCTCTCTCTAATTCTCTCTTTCTCTCTCTCGGAGGACCTGAGCCCTAGGACCATGCCTCAGGACTACCTGGCCTGATGACTCCTTGCTGTCCCCAGTCCACCTGGCCGTGCTGCTGCTCCAGTTTCAACTGTTCTGCCTGCGGCTATGGAACCCTGACCTGTTCACCGGACTTGCTACCTGTCCCAGACCTGCTGTTTTCAACTCTCTAGAGACCGCAGGAGCGGTAGAGATACTCTTAATGATCGGCTATGAAAAGCCAACTGACATTTACTCCTGAGGTGCTGACTTGCTGCGCCCTCGACAACTACTGTGACTATTATTATTTGACCATGCTGGTCATTTATGAACATTTGAACATCTTGGCCATGTTCTGTTATAATCTCCACCCGGCACAGCCAGAAGAGGACTGGCCACCCCTCATAGCCTGGTTCCTCCCTAGGTTCCTTCCTAGGTTTTGGCCTTTCTAGGGAGTTTTTCCTAGCCACCGCGCTTCTACACCTGCATTGCTTGCTGTTTGGGGTTTTAGGCTGGGTTTCTGTACAGCACTTTGAGATATCAACTGATGTAAGAAGGGCTATATAAATACATTTGATTTGATTTGATTAAGAACATTATCTCATTGTCTCACCTGATCATAACTGTAAAAATAATATTTATCAGACAAAGCGGTTTAATATTTGAAGTGGTTTAGTGCGTCCTCACCTGCTGGCTTCTAGAATGACTCGTACGTGGTCCAGGAACACTGATCGGCTGAACTCAAACTCCAGGCGGAAAGATACCTACATGGGGGACGACAAGAGAGTTTTATAGTACCATGATGCCAATGTTTCCAGATATTAATTTACTGTAGTCATTTCTCTCACAGGAAATATCATGCCTTTGCATCATTGTAAATAACTTTGCGGGTCAAAGCTTTTAAAACTCAATTCTGTCAACATTGCTGATTTGGTCGTTACAGTGCTCGTACTAGTCGCATTACCCATGAGTTTTGCCACAACAGAACAGTCAGAACATGCATACAGGTGTGGACACAGAGTAGAGCTGAGCTGAGAGCAGTAGCACTGGGTGAGGGTTCTCCTGGCTATAAACCATTTCCAAACTCTACGCTCCCTCAGTCCCCAGCCTCCGACAATAATACATCCCACATTAGGGATTAAAGAGAGAAGCCTGCAATAACCTGGACTAAGTCCTTGGCCCAGGACCCAAGGAGCCTGCAGCCCTGTTGGTACCAAACAAAGAACCAGGGCATTTCCCCTCTGAAGACCAAGCACTGAACACATGTACAATTACTGTACTGCCAACATGGATGGGTTCAATGGAGACACACTGTAGCTACCGTGATTTTACATATGCCTGATTCTAAATCAACCCTTAAAACCTAGGAACCTTGTACCTTCATGTAGATGTAAACAGATTGGATATGTACAGTAGGTGAGAGTGGAGTGTTTTACATTCAGCATCACTATGTCAAGGGAAATAACAATATCTACATATATTTCAGGATGTTATGTATAATAATCAGGGTCTGTAGTCATTTTGCTATGGGTCGGTAGTCATTTAGGCACGTTACCTTAGTGTTCTTGGGCACAGGGACTATGGTGGTCTGCTTGAAACATGTAGGTATTACAGACTCGGTCAGGGAGAGGTTAAAAATATCAGTGAAGACACTTGCCAGTTGGTCAGCGAATGCTTTGAGTACACGTCCTGGTAATCCGTCTGGCCCTGCGGCCTTGTGAATGTTGACCTGTTTAAAGATCTTACTCACATCGGCTGCGGAGAGAGTGATCACACAGTCGTCCAGAACAGCTGATGCTCTCATGCATGTTTCAGGGTTACTTGCCTCGAAGCGAGCATATAAGTTATTTAGCTCGTCTGGTAGGCTCGTGTCACTGGGCAGCTCTTGGCTGTGCTTCCCTTTTTAGCCTGTAATAGTTTGCAAGCCCTGCCACATCCGACGAGCGTCAGAGCCGGTATAGTACGATTCAATCTTAGTCCTTTATTGCCGCTTTGTCTGTTTGATGGTTCGTCGGAGGGCATAGCGGGATTTCTTATAAACTTCCGGGTTAGAGTCCCGCTCCTTGAAAGCGGCAGCTCTACCCTTTAGCTCAGTGCGAATGTTGCTAATCCATGGCTTCTGGTTGGGGTATGCACGTACAGTCGTGGGGACGACATCCTCGATGCACTTATTGATAAAGCCAGTGACTGATGTGGTGTACTCCTCAATGCAGAATCCAGGAATATATTCCAGTCTGTGGTAGCAAACAGTCCTGTAGTTTAGCATCTGCTTCATCTGACCACTTTTATAGACCGAGTCACTGGTACTTCCTGCTTTAATTTTTGCTTGTAAGCAGGAATCAGGAGGATAGAATTATGGTCAGATTTGCCAAATGGAGGGCGAGGGAGAGCTTTGTACGTGTCTCTGTGTGTGGAGTATAGGTGGTCTAGAATTGTTTTCCCTCTGGTTGCACATTTAACATGCTGATATAAATTAGGTAAAACTGTTTTAAGTTTCACCTGCATTAAAGTCCCCGGCCAATAGGAGAGCCGCCTCTGGATGAGCGTTTTCCTGTTTGCTTATGGCAGCTCGCTGAGTGCGGTTTACGTGCCAGCATCTGTCTGTGGTGGTATGTAGACAGCTACGATAAATACAGATAAACTCTCTAGGTAGAGAGAGATACTTTACCTCAGGCGAGCAAACCTTGAGACTTCCTTAGATATCGTGCACCAGCTGTTTATATATATGCATAGGTCCCCGCCTCATGTCTTACCAGAGGCTGCTGTTCTATCCTGCCGATTAGAATGTAGAACTGTTTATATATATGCATAGGCCCCAGCCTCGTGTCTTACCAGAGGCTGCTGTTCTATCCTGCCGATTAGAATGTAGAACTGTTTATATATATGCATAGGCCCCAGCCTCGTGTCTTACCAGAGGCTGCTGTTCTATCCTGCCGATTAGAATGTAGAACTGTTTATATATTGTGACGACCCTCCCACTCTGTCTGCCGTATTCTCTCTTTGTTCTTGTTTCCTTATTAGGATGCCGGTGGGCGGAGTTGGAAGGGTCGTCAGCTACATGGGAAACACCTGGGCCCACTGTCATAGGATAAATGCACCACTTCCCCATTCATGGAGGGGAACTCTCTCCATGCAGACACCTTGATAGATTCGGTTATGTTTCATGGTGCTTTTTGGTTGTTTGTTTTAGCATCTTTCAACACCCTGCATTATCACATTCATGCATGCAAAACATTCACTTACACTACTGATTACTGATTACACACACCATTGTATATTATACCTAGTTTCGTTATTTAATAAAATATATCTTGTTACTCCTTATCTCCACGTGGTCTCCCTTTTGTTACGGGCTCTGAGCCGGTTCGTGACAAGTGGGGGCTCATCCGGGATTAATTGAACGTATTTGTTTGGGAGAACGTGGAGGTACGTGTTTGGTTTAAATATTTTGTTTGAGTTGATAGGCCCAGTATTGGTTGCCTTAGTTGTTTGGTTTGTGTGCTGCTTTGGAGAGAGTACATTGGTTAGTTTCCAGGCCCTGCCCAGCCTGGAAACTCTTGTTCTACTTTCTGTTGGGACATCGGTCTGAGGTGAGTAATCGGCTGTGTACCTCAGTGGGAGATTTGGATAGGGTAGTACTATTTACTACCCGGAGCTATAGCCTTTTACCCCTGATAGGTTTAGCGACGTGTTTCATTTTTGGAATATGTTGGGCATGGTTAATGTTTGTTATTTTTGTGTGGTGTCTGTGGACTGAGCAGTTGTCTCGGGGGCACATCCGTGGCTTGGTGGAATCTGCCAGCGTGCTGGGGGGTTTATTTCCTTGCCAGCGGGCTACAGTGCGTAAATACCCACCGCAAATCCGCATGAAGACTAGGGTTGAGTTAATGTAGGTTTGGGGAAGCTCCGTATCTCATCTCTCTTCTGTGGTGCTCAGGGTGATTGTCATTTCTTGAGTTGTGGTCTGGTGTGCTCAGCAGAGGGGAAGAGAATTTTTTTTGTAACTATGGCGTCTTTTGTAGATGAGTTCATTCGCTTTCCATCAGAGGAATTGTTAGAATTAGGTACTAAAGAACAGCTGTTGAAAATCGCCGAATACTACAAGGTTGAAATTAGTGATAAACGTCTAAAGAATTCTATTAGGTTGATATTGAAGGCCAATTTGATGGAGAGTGGTATTCTTGAAGTTACCACTGGGCCAGCCTCTGCTGAGGAGTCATCTCCCCGTAACGTTACAATGGCCATTCCATCGGTTAGTCCTAGTAGTCTTCTTTTTGAACAGCAGAAAGAACTGCTTCTGTTACAGCAGCAGCATGATCGTGTAAAGTATGAAAAGGAATTAGAATTTAAACAAGATATTGAGTATGCTAAAATCAAGTTGCAACAAGAACGGATAGAGTTGGTTAGGGAAGGAAAGATTTCCGGGGAGAGTTTGTTCTGTGAAGGTGACCCAGATTTACCCAGGGGTCGTTCCTCTTTTGGTCGTGCCCCGGACACATTTGATATTGTTGGGAATTTACGGTTATTACCTCAGTTTAATGAAAAGGACCCTGAGACATTCTTTTCGTTGTTTGAGCGTGTTGCTGACGCTAGGAGTTGGCCTGATTCTGACCGCACCTTAATGTTGCAGTGTGTGCTGACTGGGAAAGCACAGGAAGCATATTCAGCTCTTACTGTACACGACAGTACCAGTTATGATAAGGTTAAAACGGCTGTGTTACAAATTTATGAATTGGTCCCTGAGGCTTACCGCCAACGATTTAGAACTTTAAAAAAGGATGATAAACAGACTCATGTTGAGTTTGCGCGACAATTATCTTTACAGTTTAATCGCTGGTGTTCCGCCTCTGAAGTTGTGACTTTCCAAGGGATGTGCGATCTGATTATGTTAGAGCAATTTAAGGACACAATCCCTGATCGTATTGCGACATATATTAACGAACGAAAAGTAAAGAATGTCGCTGAAGCTGCGGTTTTGGCGGATGAGTATGTGTTGACTCACAAAAGTGTCTTTGCAGAGCCCCGTATTCGGAATGAGTGGGGGCGTTCGGATAGATTTGGGCTTCGCTCACCGAGACACTTTGGTTCACGGACAGAGTTCAATTCAACTAGGGTTGAGCCTGACTCCCGTGGAAAAGCTGACTTTGGGCAAGAGTGTCATTACTGTCATGATTCAGGTCATTGGAAAAACGAATGTCCGGTTCTCAGGGAAAAGGACAAATTCAGTACGCGTGATTACGTTAAATCTAAGCCTACGGCGTTAGCTGCGCCTGTTCCACATCAGTTCACTCATGATTTATGGTCTCAGGCCCAGGCGCAGGTGAAAGTCCATATTCACCCAGGCTATTTACCTTTCATTACGGAAGGTTTTGTGTCTGTATTAGGGAGTAAGGAATTGGTGCCTGTGAAGATCTTGAGAGACACAGGTGCCTCCGAATCGTTTGTGTTGGAGTCTGTGTTACCCTTTTCAGCTGAGACTGATTCGGGGAATAGTGTTCTAATTAGGGGAATAGGTTTGAACACTCTTTCAGTTCCATTGCATAAACTGATGTTGGATTGTGGACTGGTGAAGGGTGAAGTTGTTCTGGGGGTGCGTCCTTCGTTGCCTATTGAGGGTATTGACGTTATTCTTGGGAATAACTTGGCTGGTGATCGTGTATGGCCTGTTGAGGTTCCATCTCTAGTTTCCATAAAGCCGTCAGTTGTTGAGATTCCCGATGAGAGTGTACAGAGCTCCCCAGAGATGTTCAGTGCGTGTGCAGTGACGCGTTCTATGAGCCGTGGCGAACTGGTCACTGTGCCGAATAATGAGAATACCGCAAAGAAGTATGCCACTGTTTTCCCTGTTATTCCGTTATCTGTTACCCACTCAGATCTAATCAATGCGCAACAGACTGACCCCACATTAGAAGAGTTGCGTGACCAAATTGTGCCTGTGGAACAGTTGGGAGATGTCGCCCATGGCTATTTTCTCCAAGAGGATGTCCTGATGAGAAAGTGGGTGTCTCATGGTAGTTGTTTTCTGGGGGAGGCGATTAGTCAGGTTGTGGTACCAGTAAAGCTTCGTGAGTTGGTGTTGACAACTTCTCACAATGGGGTTGCTGGACATATGGGTGTGAGGGAAACATACCATCACATATTAAAACATTTCTTTTGGCCTAGGTTAAAGAGGGATGTCTCTGATTTCATCAACTTGTCACACCTGTCAATTAACTGGTAAACCTAATCAAGCTATTAAGCCGGTACCACTGTTTCCTATTCCTGTACTCAGCCAACCTTTTGAGTATTTGATCATTGACTGTGTGGGTCCTTTGCCTCGTGCTAAAAAGGGTAGTAGTGGTGAAATGGCTAAAGAGAAGTTATCATCTTCACAGGAGAGGATGAAGGGCATATTTGATCGCCAAACTGAGCCTCGTCAGTTTACTCCGGGTGACCAGGTTCTTGCTCTGCTGCCAATTGTTGGTTCTCCTTTTCGGGCCAAGTTTCAGGGTCCATATACAGTGGTGCGTCAGTACACTGACCAAAATTACCTAGTTGCCACTCCTGAACGGAGAAAAGCTCACCAGCTGTGCCATGTAAATTTGTTAAAACCATATTATGCACGTTCCTCTGAGACTGTACAGTGGGAGTCTACAGAGGACGGTAAACCTGTTCGTTTGGCTGATACCGTTGTTTCCTTGGGTTCTTATCATGCTAGATCTGTGCATGAGGAGGAAGATGGGCCTGGTCCTGACGATTGTATATTGCAGGGTAGATTGAAATGAGTAGTCTGTTACGTTGGGAAGTGGCTATGAATTGTTGGGAGTTAAAAAATGAAGGACCTTGTTCTTTTTGTTGGAGTTTGTAGCTGATGTGGTCTCGTGCGCCCTGTTCTTGAATGGTTGTATTGTCTGGTTCTGTCTTTCCTGTCTGTTCCCTCCTGGTCGTGTATTCTTCTTTCCTCTTAAAAGTTGCTTCCTATGCATTAAGGTTGCTGAGGTTTGGGGAGTCTTTCCTCTTAAATGTTGCTTCCTATGCACTAAGGTTGCTGAGGTCTGGGGAGTCTTTCCTCTTAAATGTTGCTTCCTATAAACTAAGGTTGCTGAGGTCTGGGGTCTTCTTTCCTCTTAAATATTGCTTCCCGTGCGCAAAGGTTGCTGAGGTCTGGGGAGGAGGTTGGCTGGGGAAAATTGGAAGTGTGAACATGTAACCCCATCAATTTGGGACGCAGAGGCCTGTGTCAATTTGGGACGCAGAGGCCTGTGTCAATTTGGGACGCAGAGGCCTGTGTCAATTTGGGACGCAGAGGCCTGTGTCAATTTGGGACGCAGAGGCCTGTGTCAATTTGGGACGCAGAGGCCTGTGTCAATTTGGGACGCAGAGGCCTGTGTCAATTTGGGACGCAGAGGCCTGTGTCAATTTGGGACGCAGAGGCCTGTGTCAATTTGGGACGCAGAGGCCTGTGTCAATTTGGGACGCAGAGGCCTGTGTCAATTTGGGACGCAGAGGCCTGTGTCAATTTGGGACGCAGAGGCCTGTGTCAATTTGGGACGCAGAGGCCTGTGTCAATTTGGGACGCAGAGGCCTGTGTCAATTTGGGACGCAGAGGCCTGTGTCAATTTGGGACGCAGAGGCCTGTGTCAATTTGGGACGCAGAGGCCTGTGTCAATTTGGGACGCAGAGGCCTGTGTCAATTTGGGACGCAGAGGCCTGTGTCAATTTGGGACGCAGAGGCCTGTGTCAATTTGGGACGCAGAGGCCTGTGTCAATTTGGGACGCAGAGGCCTGTGTCAATTTGGGACGCAGAGGCCTGTGTCAATTTGGGACGCAGAGGCCTGTGTCAATTTGGGACGCAGAGGCCTGTGTCAATTTGGGACGCAGAGGCCTGTGTCAATTTGGGACGCAGAGGCCTGTGTCAATTTGGGACGCAGAGGCCTGTGTCAATTTGGGACGCAGAGGCCTGTGTCAATTTGGGACGCAGAGGCCTGTGTCAATTTGGGACGCAGAGGCCTGTGTCAATTTGGGACGCAGAGGCCTGTGTCAATTTGGGACGCAGAGGCCTGTGTCAATTTGGGACGCAGAGGCCTGTGTCAATTTGGGACGCAGAGGCCTGTGTCAATTTGGGACGCAGAGGCCTGTGTCAATTTGGGACGCAGAGGCCTGTGTCAATTTGGGACGCAGAGGCCTGTGTCAATTTGGGACGCAGAGGCCTGTGTCAGTTTGGGACGCAGAGGCCTGTGTCAGTTTGGGACGCAGAGGCCTGTGTCAGTTTGGGACGCAGAGGCCTGTGTCAGTTTGGGACGCAGAGGCCTGTGTCAGTTTGGGACGCAGAGGCCTGTGTCAGTTTGGGACGCAGAGGCCTGTGTCAGTTTGGGACGCAGAGGCCTGTGTCAGTTTGGGACGCAGAGGCCTGTGTCAGTTTGGGACGCAGAGGCCTGTGTCAGTTTGGGACGCAGAGGCCTGTGTCAGTTTGGGACGCAGAGGCCTGTGTCAGTTTGGGACGCAGAGGCCTGTGTCAGTTTGGGGGGGCAGGTATGTTGTTCCGGGGTCCTTGTTGGTCCCCGGTTTTATGGGGGGGAATGTGACGACCCTCCCACTCTGTCTGCCGTATTCTCTCTTTGTTCTTGTTTCCTTATTAGGATGCCGGTGGGCGGAGTTGGAAGGGTCGTCAGCTACATGGGAAACACCTGGGCCCACTGTCATAGGATAAATGCACCACTTCCCCATTCATGGAGGGGAACTCTCTCCATGCAGACACCTTGATAGATTCGGTTATGTTTCATGGTGCATTTTGGTTGTTTGTTTTAGCATCTTTCAACACCCTGCATTATCACATTCATGCATGCAAAACATTCACTTACACTACTGATTACTGATTACACACACCATTGTATATTATACCTAGTTTCGTTATTTAATAAAATATATCTTGTTACTCCTTATCTCCACGTGGTCTCCCTTTTGTTACGGGCTCTGAGCCGGTTCGTGACAATATATGCATAGGCCCCAGCCTCATGTCTTACCAGAGGCTGCTGTTCTATCCTGCCGATTAGAATGTAGAACTGTTTATATATATATGCATAGGCCCCAGCCTCGTGTCTTACCAGAGGCTGCTGTTCTATCCTGCCGATTAGAATGTAGAACTGTTTATATATATGCATAGGCCCCAGCCTCGTGTCTTACCAGAGGCTGCTGTTCTATCCTGCCGATTAGAATGTAGAACTGTTTATATATATGCATAGGTCCCCGCCTCGTGTCTTACCAGAGGCTGCTGTTCTATCCTGCCGATTAGAATGTAGAACTGTTTATATATATGCATAGGCCCCAGCCTCGTGTCTTACCAGAGGCTGCTGTTCTATCCTGCCGATTAGAATGTAGAACTGTTTCCTGCTCCAGCGAAATCGCAGTTCTGATGTCCAAAAGCTCTTTTCGGTCATAAGAGACGGTAGCAGCAACATTATGTACAAAACAAGATGCGAACAAGGTGAAAAAACTAACAAAATAGCATGGTTGGTTAAGAGCCGATAAGACGGCAGCCATCCCCTCCGGCGCCACCACTACTACATCACCCCCCCTTTTTGTGTTTACACTGCTGCTACTCGCTGTTTATTGTCTATGCGTAGTTACTTTACCCCTACCTGCATGTACAAATTACCTCGACTAACCTGTACCCCCTGAATATAGCTACTTTTTACTTTAAAAAATACTTTAGTTTATTTAGGAAATATTTTCTTAACTCGATTTCTTGAACTGCATTGTTGGTTAAGGGCTTGTAAGTAAGCATTTCACAGTAAGGTCTACACCTGTTGTATTTGGCGCATTCTCATCGACGGGGCTGCAGTGGAGCAGGTTGAGAGCTACAAGTTCCTTGGTGTCCATATCACCAACCAACTAACATGGTCCAAGCACACCATGACCGTCGTGAAGCGGGCACAACAAAACCTATTCCCCCTTGCATCATTGCCTGGTATGGCAACTGCTCGGCCTCCGACCGCACGGCACTACAGAGGGTAGTGCGAACGGCCCAGTACATCACTGGGGCCAAGCTTCCTGCCATCCAGGACCTCTATACCAGGCGGTGTCAGAGGAAGGCCCTAAAAATTGTCAAAGACTCCAGCCACCCTAGTCATAGACTGTTCTCCCTGCTACCACACGGCAAGTGGTACCAGAGCGCCAAGTCTAGGTCCAAGAGGCTTCTAAACAGCTTCTCCCCCCAAGCCATAAGACTCCTGAACATCTAGTCAAATGGCTACCCAGACTATTCACATTGCCCCCTCCCCCCCCCCTCTCCACACCACTGCCACTCTCTGTTGTCATCTATGCATAGTCACTTTAATTAACTCTACCTACATGTACATACTACCTCAACTAACCGGTGCCCCCGCACATTGATTCTGTACTGGCACCCCCCTGTATATATTGTTATTTTTTACTACTGCTCTTTAATTACTTGTTTTATCTCTTATTCTTATCCGTGTTTTTTCAAAACTGCACTGTTGGTTAGGGGCTCGTAAGTAAGCATTTCACTGTAAGGTCTACACCTGTTATATTCGGCGCATGTGACTAATAAAATTTGATTTGTATTTGTGTTGACACTTAACCTGTTCAGAAGGACAAAGCAATCCTTGCAACACTTAGCAGTAAGGACATTCTCGCCCCAAAAACAGGCACAAACAAGCCTAAATTCCAGCTGTATTTAGTATGCAGTGCATAGTCAACCCACTAACTGCTATCCTTGGCCCCATTCGAAGAGGCGGGGAGCATTGTTAACTGTCCTCCATCGCATGATGGACCCCTGATTCATTCCGGCTGGGCAGGAAGGAATGCCTAATGAGGCAGCTATCTTCCTGCCTGTATAGAATCCCTCAACTCTGACAGAACACAGATACTGAATGTACACAAACAAGAACCCCTACATTATAACACACACACTATCCTTGTGGGGACCAAACAATTGATTGCCATTCAAAATCCTATTTTCTCTAACTCCTAAACCTAACCTCTAAGCCTAAAATTGCTTCTGGTCCCCACAAGGATAGTAAAACCAAAAACACACACTGTGCTGTAGGCGTCAGATATGTCAAAGGAACGTTCATCTTGTCTGCCTGACCAAAATGCTGAGGACTGGGTCAGTTTATGCCAGGTCCTATGGGGGGAGGATATTGACTGTAATAATAACCCCAATGGTTGGCCTCAGCGGTATTGGCTTGGAAGACATCACAGTGAAGCGGTGTGGGTAATGACTGGGGCCAATCAGAGCCCTGACAATGGAGCAGTATGTGTAATGACTGGGGCCAATCAGAGCCCTGACACAGTGGAGTGGTGTGGGTAATGACTGGGGCCAATCTGAGCCCTGACACAGTGGAGCGGTGTGGGTAATGACTGGGGCCAATCAGAGCCCTGACACAGTAGAGTGGTGTGGGTAATGACTGGGGCCAATCAGAGCCCTGACAGTGGAACGGTATGGGTAATGACTGGGGCCAATCTGAGCCCTGACACAGTAGAGCGGTGTGGGTAATGACTGGGGCCAATCAGAGCCCTGACACAGTGGAGCGGTGTGGGTAATGACTGGGGCCAATCTGAGCCCTGACACAGTGGAGCGGTGTGGGTAATGACTGGGGCCAATCAGAGCCCTGACACAGTGGAGCGGTGTGGGTAATGACTGACACAGTGGAGAATGTAAAACCAGAAAGTGCCTTAGGTACTCTCCTCTGCTCTGGGCCAACTCAAGACACCATAGCAAAGTGTTTCCCAAACTCAGTCCTGGGGACCCCAAGGGGGACGTGTTTAGTTTCTTTCCCTAGCACTACACAGCTGATGCAAATATTGAACTCATCATTCATCTTTGATTATTTGAATCAGCTGTGTAGTGCTAGGGGAAAAAAACAAATGGGAACACCTTGTGGTCCCCAGGAAAGAGTTTGGGAAACCCTGCAATAGTACTATACTGTACTGTACCTATCCGATGCTACTCTCCTCTGTTCTGGGCCAACTCCAGCCACCGTAGCGCTATACCGTACTGTACCCACTCTCTACAGGAACACTGCTGGTTTCACTGGGCTGGCCTCTACACGGAACACTGCTGGTTTCACTGGGCTAGCCTCTACAGGGAACACTGCTGGTTTCACTGGGCTGGCCTCTGCTCTCTACAGGGAACACTGCTGGTTTCACTGGGCTAGCCTCTACAGGGAACACTGCTGGTTTCACTGGGATAGCCTCTGCTCTCTACAGGGAACACTGCTGATTTCCCTGGGCTAGCCTCTGCTCTCTACAGGGAACACTGCTGGTTTCACTGGGCTGGCCTCTGCTCTCTACAGGGAACACTGCTGGTTTCACTGGGCTGGCCTCTACACGGAACACTGCTGGTTTCACTGGGCTAGCCTCTACAGGGAACACTGCTGGTTTCACTGGGCTGGCATCTACACGGAACACTGCTGGTTTCACTGGGCTGGCCTCTACACGGAACACTGCTGGTTTCACTGGGTTGGCCTCTACACGGAACACTGCTGGTTTCACTGGGCTAGACTCTACAGAGAACACTGCTGGTTTCACTGGGCTGGCCTCTACAGGGAACACTGCTGGTTTCACTGGGCTGGCCTCTGCTCTCTACAGGGAACAGTGCTGGTTTCACTGGGCTAGCCTCTACAGGGAACACTGCTGGTTTCACTGGGCTAGCCTCTACACGGAACACTGCTGGTTTCACTGGGCTAGCCTCTACACGGAACACTGCTGGTTTCACTGGGCTAGCCTCTACACGGAACACTGCTGGTTTCACTGGGCTGGCCTCTACAGGGAACACTGCTGGTTTCACTGGGCTGGCCTCTACATGGAACGCTGCTGGTTTCACTGGGCTGGCCTCTACAGGGAACACTGCTGGTTTCACTGGGCTGGCCTCTACAGGGAACACTGCTGGTTTCACTGGGTTGGCCTCTACATGGAACACTGCTGGTTTCACTGGGCTGGCCTCTACACGGAACACTACTGGTTTCACTGGGTTGGCCTCTACACGGAACACTGCTGGTTTCACTGGGCTAGCCTCTGCACGGAACACTGCTAGTTTCACTTGGCTAGCCTCTACAGGGAACACTGCTGGTTTCACTGGACTGGCCTCTGCTTTCTACAGGGAACACTGCTGGTTTCACTGGGCTAGCCTCTACACGGAACACTACTGGTTTCACTGGGTTGGCCTCTGCACGGAACACTGCTAGTTTCACTTGGCTAGCCTCTACAGGGAACACTGCTGGTTTCACTGGACTGGCCTCTGCTTTCTACAGGGAACACTGCTGGTTTCACTGGGCTAGTCTCTACACGGAACACTGCTGGTTTCACTGGGCTGGCCTCTACAGGGAACACTGCTGGTTTCACTGGGCTGGCCTCTACAGGGAACACTGCTGGTTTCACTGGGCTGGCCTCTACAGGGAACACTGCTGGTTTCACTGGGCTGGCCTCTGCTCTCTACAGGGAACACTGCTGGTTTCACTGGGATAGCATCTGCTCTCTACAGGGAACACTGCTGGTTTCACTGGGCTGGCCTCTGCTCTCTACAGGGAACACTGCTGGTTTCACTGGGCTGGCCTCTACATGGAACACTGCTGGTTTCACTGGGCTGGCCTCTGCTCTCTACAGGGAACACTGCTGGTTTCACTGGGCTGGCCTCTGCTCTCTACAGGGAACACTGCTGGTTTCACTGGGATAGCCTCTGCTCTCTACAGGAAACACTGCTGGTTTCACTGGGCTGGCCTCTGCTCTCTACAGGGAACACGGCTGGTTTCACTGGGCTGGCCTCTGCTCTCTACAGGAAACACTGCTGGTTTCACTGGGCTGGCCTCTGCTCTCTACACAGAACACTGCTGGTTTCACTGGGCTGGCCTCAACACGGAACACTGCTGGTTTCACTGGGCCAGCCTCTACAGGGTACACTGCTGGTTTCACTGGGCTGGAATCTGCACTCTACAGGGAACACTGCTGGTTTCACTGGGCTGGCCTCTACAGGGAACACTGCTGGTTTCACTGGGCTGGCCTCTGCTCTCTACAGGGAATACTGCTGGTTTCACTGGACTAGCTTCTACAGGGAACACTACTGGTTTCACTGGGCTGGCTTTGCAGCTAGGGTGGTGTACTGGGAGTCTTAGCTAAGGACCACACTTTAAAGAGACCCAACCAGAACAGAAAACATCTGGCTTGTGACTCTGTCTGGTTCCCATCTAAACACAATGACTGTGGGTGATTAATTCATTTTGTTTTTTTGAAGGGTCCCCCAACATGGCCCCAGATCAGATCCCTCAGAAGGGTCCCCCAACTTGCCCCCAGATCAGATCCCTCAAAAGGGTCCCCCAACTTGGCCCCAGATCAGATCCCTCAGAACGGTCCCCCAACATGGCCCCAGATCAGATCCCTCAGAACGGTCCCCCAACATGGCCCCAGATCAGATCCCTCAGAAGGGTCCCCCAACTTGGCCCCAGATCAGATCCCTCAGAACGGTCCCCCAACATGGCCCCAGATCAGATCCCTCAGAAGGGTCCCCAACATGGCCCCAGATCAGATCCCTCAGAAGGGTTCTGTTGGAGAGAATATGAAGCAAATAATCCTGCGGTAATTCTGTTGTCAAGGAGATGACCATTATTTGCGCTAATGACTTGGTGGGGTAATGTGGTGGGAGGATTATGGAGCGGATGAAACGTTTGGTTTACTGAGACCACTACTTGCTCACTGTGTGTGTGTGTGTGTGTGTGTGTGTGTGTGTGTGTGTGTGTGTGTGTGTGTGTGTGTGTGTGTGTGTGTGTGTGTGTGTGTGTGTGTGACCTTTATTTATATATGCATTTGATTATCCAGATATTTCATTGGAACAGAATACATCTCCATTTGAAGTGTCTTTCTGTGCTACTAGAAGCATTTCAGGCAATTACTGTTGAGTTACTGTTACTGTTGATGACTCCAGGTTACTTAATGCCTGAATGTGTTCTAATGTTCTCTGGCATGCCATGGGGTTCTATTTCTGGCTACCAGAATATCAAAAGCTATAAAGAGAAGATCAAATAAGCGTTTTTTTTAAACCAAATTCCTATGTTCAGTGCTCAGGGGCATAGACACATGTTTAGTCTGGCTACTTGTTTGTACAGGGCTGTTTGGATGAGATATGTATATATTAGTGAGGCAGTTAGAGGCTATGTGATGTCGGTGTATGTAGTACATCGTATATAGGGCAATAATGCATTTAAGTAAATTTGTGTTTACTGTAACACAGATTCAACCAGTCAAACCAAGTTGCCATGGTTACATTACATGATGCCATTGTGGCATTAAACCAGGTTCTCATGGATACATTACGATGACATCAGAGCTACGTCATCAGAAGGCACTGTGGTTATTGTAGCTAATAGATATGTGGAAGAAGGCTACACATGGTTAAATATGATTGGTTCATTGTATGGGTTAGGAGCCAGTACAATTGACATCATTTGGTGATTATCTCTTAGTTTAATGTGTGATTTAACTTTGAACAACACATAGCCTAAACTTAATGCTTACACCGAAAAACTCTCAGTTTCTAGATGACATTCTTCAAGAGAATAGTGACAATCAGGAAGACTGGTGTTTTGGAGAGGAGCTACGCCTGCTAGACCAGACAAGACTTTAACTGAAAATTCAGCACCTCGTGAAAGGCATGAGGCAGGAGGGAGGGAGAGAGGGTTATACGAGGCCGGATGGAGAGAGAGGAGGGGTACACAAGGCCGGATGGAGAGAGAGGAGGGGTACAGGAGGCCGGATGGAGAGAGAGGAGGGGTACACAAGGCCGGATGGAGAGAGAGGAGGGGTACACAAGGCCGGATGGAGAGAGAGGAGGGGTACAGGAGGCCGGATGGAGAGAGAGGAGGGGTACACAAGGCCGGATGGAGAGAGAGGAGGGGTACAGGAGGCCGGATGGAGAGAGAGGAGCGGTACAGGAGGCCGGATGGAGAGAGAGGAGCGGCACAGGAGGCCGGATGGAGAGAGAGGAGGGGTACAGGAGGCCGGATGGAGAGAGAGGAGGAGTACAGGAGGCCGGATGGAGAGAGAGGAGCGGTACAGGAGGCCGGATGGAGAGAGTGGAGGGGTACAGGAGGCCGAATGGAGAGAGAGGAGGGGTACAGGCAGCCAGATGGAGAGAGAACCCTATGTAAAAAAGGTTCTACATGGAACCCAAAATGGTTCTACCTGGAACTTAAAAGGGTTCTCCTATTGGGGCAGTTAAAGAACCCCTTTAGGCTCCAGATAGCACCTTTCTTTCTAAGAGTGTAGATTCCAACATGGCTCTTTCAAAAAGTACAACCCGATGCAATATAATACAAAATATACAGCCGACAGGAAAGACTAATAAATGTGGTTGTCATTACAGGCCTGGGAAGGGAAGATATAAGTGGGGAAAATGAAGCTAAACAACAGGCAGGAAGTTGAAACAGACAATCAGATAGGGGAATATATAGCAGAACATATCATTAAAGTATCTCTTCATACTGCATCTATCTTCATTTGATCCTGTCTGATGCTCCAAGCAAAGGAAAGCAACCTCTGTAGACTACAATACATCAATGGTCCAATGCAGTGTTGGATAGACATTCATTAAACTCTTTTACCATGTACACTGAACAGTCATTTCCTTCTAGACCTCTCATTCAGTGATGCGTAATACCGTACTCCTATAACATACTTAAACAAGACTACTGCAGCATGTTCATCATCTCGGCCTGATTATAAAAGACCGATGGCTGAAATCTCTACGATCTTCTCAGCAACTGTAATAGACTGATTCAGTTTAGTAATTTAACAACAAACCCTTGGCCCCAGAGGACAATTGGATTCATATATGAACTTAAAATGTCCACAGATTTAAGGGCAGAATGGGACATTAGTGGCCTGCAAAGTAGAAAAACGGAACAGTACAAAGAGTTTGAAGTTTCCACGCAAGAAGTGACAGCCAAAAGTCACAAAGTTACATAATGCAACCATCAATAACATTGTTTCACAGTTATCTACTGTGAGATGTAATTTATGAAAACAATCACTGATCTTATTAAAAGAATGGTAGGTGATATTTTGTTATGGCTGTGTTTGATAAGGAGAACTGTTGCACAGTAATACTGACAATATTAAAGTGGTGGTGATGGTTGCCAGATTGGTGTGCGGAGGGCACACTGCTGACAGCCCTCTTGGTGGGAGTTGGGACAGGAAGGACACTCTACCGTAACTCTTAGATGGTTGGGTTGGGTACGTGGGATAGGTGGGTGACTTGATTGTAAAATGTCCAGGATCAACCCCATATAGATTAACCATGGTGCACCTTGATCAACTCTGTGGTTGCAAACGGTCTGTATTACTTCACTATGGTCTTTAATGGTCCACTGTTTTGGTTTTCTGTTCTGGGAAGCACTGTTGCGTCTATGGTCGCCTATTCTGGTCCATGATATGCTACAGTACTCCACTAAGAGCAGCTGTGGTACCCTGTGGTGAAGAACGGTCTGGTATGGTGCATTGTGGTGAACTGTGTCTCAGTGTGGTCTACCTTGAATGCCCGTGTTACTAAAGAGACTCTCAGTCACCTGAGTCTTGGCTCTCATGAAGGGAGCGCTGACGTTGCAGGTCTTCTCATGCCTCTGTCTGTCTTCACTATGACACTCTATCTTGATATCTGAGTTGTGCTGAGATGGAAACAGAGATACAACACACTCAGTGACTGAGAGAAAAAGGAGAAAGACAAGCTTCTACATAAGACAAGCCTGAATAATGACATTCTATATGGCTAGAACAGGTGCAGTAGTACTCCATACTGTATTTGAGGAAAGTGTGTTCTTCAATAGACAGACTGTACTAGTCTATAGGTGACTGGCCAAGTCATCTTCACACTGACTTCTGTGAGCAGTCAACTCTGCTGTACTGGTGTCTGCTGTACTGGTGTACTGGTGTCTGCTGTACTGGTGTCTGCTGTACTGGTGTACTGGTGTCTGCTGTACTGGTGTACTGTTGTCTGCTGTACTGGTGTACTGGTGTCTGCTGTACTGGAGTCTGCTGTACTGGAGTCTGTTGTACTGGTGTACTGTTGTCTGCTGTTCTGGTGTACTGTTGTCTGCTGTACTGGTGTACTGTTGTCTGCTGTACTGGTGTACTGTTGTCTGCTGTACTGGTGTACTGGTGTCTGCTGTACTGGTGTACTGTTGTCTGCTGTACTGGTGTACTGGTGTCTGCTGTACTGGTGTACTGTTGTCTGCTGTACTGGTGTACTGTTGTCTGCTGTACTGGTGTACTGTTGTCTGCTGTACTGGTGTACTGGTGTCTGCTGTACTGGTGTACTGTTGTCTGCTGTACTGGTGTACTGGTGTCTGCTGTACTGGTGTACTGTTGTCTGCTGTACTGGTGTCTGCTGTACTGGTGTACTGTTGTCTGCTGTATTGGTGTACTGCTGTCTGCTGTATTGGTGTACTGTTGTCTGCTGTACTGGTGTACTGTTGTCTGCTGTACTGGTGTACTGGTGTCTGCTGTACTGGAGTCTGCTGTACTGGTGTACTGGTGTCTGCTGTACTGGTGTACTGTTGTCTGCTGTACTGGTGTACTGGTGTCTGCTGTACTGGTGTACTGGTGTCTGCTGTACTGGAGTCTGCTGTACTGGTGTACTGGTGTCTGCTGTACTGGTGTACTGTTGTCTGCTGTTCTGGTGTACTGTTGTCTGCTGTACTGGTGTACTGTTGTCTGCTGTACTGGTGTACTGTTGTCTGCTGTACTGGTGTACTGGTGTCTGCTGTACTGGTGTACTGTTGTCTGCTGTACTGGTGTCTGCTGTACTGGTGTACTGGTGTCTGCTGTACTGGTGTACTGGTGTCTGCTGTACTGGTGTACTGTTGTCTGCTGTACTGTTGTCTGCTGTACTGGTGTACTGTTGTCTGCTGTACTGGTGTACTGTTGTCTGCTGTACTGGTGTCTGCTGTACTGGTGTACTGTTGTCTGCTGTACTGGTGTACTGTTGTCTGCTGTACTGGTGTACTGTTGTCTGCTGTACTGGTGTACTGTTGTCTGCTGTATTGGTGTACTGTTGTCTGCTGTATTGGTGTACTGTTGTCTGCTGTATTGGTGTACTGTTGTCTGCTATACTGGTGTACTGTTGTCTGTTGTACTGGTGTACTGTTGTCTGCTGTATTGGTGTACTGTTGTCTGCTGTATTGGTGTACTGTTGTCTGCTGTATTGGTGTACTGTTGTCTGCTATACTGGTGTACTGTTGTCTGCTGTACTGGTGTACTGTTGTCTGCTGTATTGGTGTACTGTTGTCTGCTGTATTGGTGTACTGTTGTCTGCTGTATTGGTGTACTGTTGTCTGCTGTACTGGTGTACTGGTGTCTGCTGTACTGGAGTCTGCTGTACTGGTGTACTGGTGTACTGGTGTACTGTTGTCTGCTATACTGGTGTACTGTTGTCTGCTGTACTGGTGTACTGTTGTCTGCTGTACTGCCATTTATTGGACTGTATTGTTGCACTATAGTCTTTGGGTCCTGGAATAGTGGTCTATAAATCCAATGATGTGTCTACTGTGAATCATCACCTTGACTATGAGACTAGAGAATCGTAGGTTAGGAGTGTAGGTGATGTTGAGGCGGGCTCCGTAGGCGTTTTCTCCCCTGTTCTCCAGACGAACGTCCACCACCATCCTCCTCCTCGATCCCTCCATCACTCGCTCTGACCCCTCCGCCCCTCCTTCGGACAGACGTCGACACATCGCACCCCTGGAGTGGACTGCATTCCCACAGAACTGCCTGTGGGGGAGAGGGGGAGAAAGCAATCAGTTCTGATCTGGGTGTAGTGTAGTGTAGTGTAGTGTAGTGTAGTGTAGTGTAGTGTAGTGTAGTGTAGTGTAGTGTAGTGTAGTGTGGTGTGGTGTGGTGTGGTGTGGTGTGGTGTGGTGTGGTGTGGTGTGGTGTGGTGTGGTGTGGTGTAGTGTAGTGTAGTGTAGTGTAGTGTAGTGTAGTGTAGTGTAGTGTAGTGTAGTGTAGTGTAGTGTAGTGTAGTGTAGTGTGGTGTGGTGTGGTGTGGTGTGGTGTGGTGTGGTGTGGTGTGGTGTGGTGTGTGTTTGCGCTCACCTCCAAGACAGCAGGTCAGTTGTACTCTGTAAGGACAGGCCTGGTATACAGCGGTCGTCCTCATCACAGCCATTCCAGAAGGGAAGCTAGTAGAGCGAGAGATACTCAGTTACAATGACATCCATATCATAGTACGGCAATGCCAAGAGGTCTGGACCTTTATGGCACAGCGAGTACTATGCTTGCCCTGTAAACCATAGTGTCACTGGTTCAAGCCCCTGGATGTTCCCCTTAATCGCTACAATACCACTCATAAGGCTGTAGACTAAGAGCTAAACAAGGAGATGACTGGTTAGTGGTCAGGTCAAGCAGTCATGTGACCCGCTCAAAGCGCTTCCTTTCTTCATCGCTTCCTTGAAGTGATCACTGATTAGACATGACTGGAAGGGTTCCAGCAAATGTTTTTTTAACCTGTCCAGACATTTCTAATCAGTGATTCCATAAGAGCTAAAGAAGTGCTGATTGTCAGGGGTCAAGGGTCAGATGTGTGTGTCTCACCTCAGTCCTGACGGTGGTGGGCCAGGTGTCGTCCAGCGCAGGGCCCTGGTCGGGATGCTGCAGTGCCACCGCCACAGTGAACACGATGGGCCTCTCGTAGTCCGTGGTCTCCTGGATCAACAACACGTGTGGAGGATCAGTGTTAATACAACGGTATCACACCATACATCATGAACCATAACCGTCACAACACACTGAGGAATAGGAAACGTTCTAATGATAGGATAGGAAACGCTATAATGTTAGGATAGAATAGGAAACATTCTAATGATAGGATAGAATAGGAAACATTCTAATGATAGGATAGAATAGGAAACGTTATAATGATAGGATAGAATAGGAAACATTCTAATGATAGGATAGAATAGGAAACGTTATAATGATAGGATAGAATAGGAAACGTTCTAATGATAGGATAGGAAACGTTATAATGATAGGATAGAATAGGAAACATTCTAATGATAGGATAGAATAGGAAACATTCTAATGATAGGATAGGAAACGTTATAATGATAGGATAGAATAGGAAACGTTCTAATGATAGGATAGAATAGGAAACGTTCTAATGATAGGATAGAATAGGAAACGTTATAATGATAGGATAGAATAGGAAACGTTATAATGATAGGATAGGAAATGTTATAATGATAGGATAGAACAGGAAACGTTCTAATGATAGGATAGAATAGGAAACGTTATAATGATAGGATAGAATAGGAAACGTTATAATGATAGGATAGAATAGGAAACGTTCTAATGATAGGATAGAATAGGAAACGTTATAATGATAGGATAGGATAGGAAACGCTATAATGATAGGATAGAATAGGAAACGTTCTAATGATAGGATAGGAAACGCTATAATGATAGGATAGAATAGGAAACGTTCTAATGATAGAATAGGAAACGCTATAATGTTAGGATAGAATAGGAAACGTTCTAATGATAGGATAGGAAACGCTATAATGATAGGATAGAATAGGAAACGTTATAATGATAGGATAGAATAGGAAACGCTATAATGATAGGATAGAATAGGAAGCGTTATAATGATAGGATAGAATAGGAAACGTTATAATGATAGGATAGAATAGGAAACGTTCTAATGATAGGATAGAATAGGAAACGTTCTAATGATAGGATAGAATAGGAAACGTTCTAATGATAGAATAGGAAACGTTATAATGATAGGATAGAATAGGAAACGTTCTAATGATAGAATAGGAAACGTTATAATGATAGGATAGAATAGGAAACGTTATAATGATAGGATAGGAAACGTTATAATGATAGGATAGGAAACGCTATAATGTTAGGATAGAATAGGAAACGTTATAATGATAGGATAGAATAGGAAACGTTATAATGATAGAATAGGAAACGTTCTAATGATAGGATAGAATAGGAAACGTTATAATGATAGGATAGAATAGGAAACGTTATAATGATAGGATAGAATAGGAAACGTTCTAATGATAGGATAGAATAGGAAACGTTATAATGATAGGATAGAATAGGAAACGTTATAATGATAGGATAGAATAGGAAACGTTATAATGATAGGATAGAATAGGAAACGTTATAATGATAGAATAGGAAGCGTTATAATGATAGGATAGAATAGGAAACGTTATAATGATAGGATAGAATAGGAAACGTTATAATGATAGGATAGAATAGGAAACGTTATAATGATAGGATAGAATAGGAAACGCCCCCCCCCCCCCCCCCCCCCCCATTAACATTACACGGGGGAATATTTCAATATTGCTATGCAACTGAATGTCATTAGCATTATGTAATAGCATTATAATATTTACATTTCTAAAAGTCCCAATTATCTAAATCCATGGCTCTGGATAATACCATCTCAAGTCTCTGTCTTACCTTCTGATTGGCTGTATGTAAATGTAGTCATATTGCTTCCACCTATCCAATATTCTCAGATCTACCGGATAGTTTAGAGCCTAGATGTTGATTAGGAATTCAGCTAGAGTTCAGTCAGTGCTCACCATGACATGGAAGTGGATGTGTTGACAGGTCTCCTCTCCAGAAAGCAGGGTCAGGTTTTGAAACAGCAGTTTATCAGGGTCCTCCATTATGGCTCTGGGGTTGAATCGGCGCTCCCCAATGGTGGTGTTGTAAGTGATCGCTGGAGAGATGAAGAAAGAGGGAGCATAAATGTTGGAAACATGTTCTATACTACAGTACTTTATTTTCTATAAAATAATGACCAGAAGCAGCACAGATTACATTACAAAAAAGGAACATGGACAAAAATCCAAGAGCCCCCGTGGAGGAACTGAAACAACGTCTCAGTCGAGGACATGTGAATGAGTGACTACTCCAGAGGTGAGAGAGTTGACTAGACCTCTTGAGCCATATGGCTTTGGAAGTGATTCATTTCCAACCCACACTGTTTAAGAGGCACGTTATTTATTATACCGCGCTTTAGTAGCTTGGGGAAAATACCATCAAATCCAGAGCTAATGCACATTGCCCTACTGAGCATGCCAACTGGAGAGTGCACTGGTCTCCCATACCTCATACCTACTTTCTCCATTATACCATGGCATTGTTGAATTTCTTTCTGATTGGCTTGAAGGGCATTCTAGAGTGTGCATTATTTCCCTATAACGTATGGTATATTTGCACGGTAGAATTCAATGGCTATAGTTCATTCTTACATGTTCTATATTTGAGCTGCTTTTCAAAACCGAAAGTCCAATTGAAAACATTATTGGCATTGTTGAATTCAATTTTCATAATGGCAAGCTAGAACTGATGGTTTGGTTAGCTAAACTAGCAAGTCTGTTTGTTTGGTTACCATGGCAACTACTGTATGTATTAAAGGTGCTAGCTACTTCAGTGGATGTTGAACACATGCTCTTTCCATTTCCAACAGATGCTGCTGAAAGTTGAAGGCGGGTTACCTTAAGCACATTTGGAGATATCTCTTTTCTCAAAGTGTATTCTTCCTTGTACAGTCGAACACAACAGACTTGCAACACCACCAGCAGCAGCAGCACATCTGACAGATGTTACTAGACCAGACATGGTAATGAGGGGAAATCAAATCAATGTGTTCCCACTGTTCAGTGTCCCCTAAATGTCCAACCGTCCCGGCGGAGGACAAGACAACTTTCCGAGGCTTCTTCCTATTGGTTTGGCCCGTCTAACATATTTGACAAAGATGGCGGGAGGTTGGGAGGTCAACCAGAAACATCCACGCCTCAATGCCTCCTTAGCCTGCCTCCTATAGTCCCACACAAGGGGGAAAACCTGAGCCAACAGGCCTCAACCTTTAAAACACATTGTGACCAGAGAGACCTTGTGTCAGAGCTCGGGTGGGCCACTGTCGGTGATTCAACACAGAGCCATGGCAACCGGAAGGGTCTCCAGAGAGACCTTGTGTCAGAGCTCGGGTGGGCCCCTGTCGGTGATTCAACACAGAGCCATGGCAACCGGAACGGTCTCCAGAGAGACCTTGTGTCAGAGCTCGGGTGGGCCCCTGTCGGTGATTCAACACAGAGCCACGGCAACCGGAACGGTCTCCAGAGAGACCTTGTGTCAGAGCTCGGGTGGACCCCTGTCGGTGATTCAACACAGAGCCACGGCAACCGGAGCGGTCTCCAGAGAGACCTTGTGTCAGAGCTCGGGTGGGCCACTGTCGGTGATTCAACACAGAGCCACGGCAACCGGAACGGTCTCCGGAGAGATTCCGGGCTCACGGCAGAAGTGTGGGGTAGCCATGTTGGGTTATCCGCAGCCTGACAACCATCAGCCTGATTATATTGCCACCATAAAAATTCAATGAGTAGAGTGGACAGAATACATACTATTCGGAGGGCAATTTACATACAGAATGCTTGGCTAATTAACAGTCAGAGGCTAGGATAATCCAGATCAGTTCTCATCAGATGTAGCCGTTGGCATAGCATGTCCGTAACCGCTCTGTAGCCTGCAGCATATGTGTTTGGCAGATGGAATGATATCCTAAACTGTCAGTGATAGCGAGGAAACATTTTCCTGTGGCTCTGCTCTGGGGCAAGAAGCCATCACCCTTTCACTTAGTGAGCCAACAACAGAGCGGTCTGACTGACTCAACAACAACCAAGCAGAGACATTGAGCAATACACGTTTGGATCATGATTTCAACTATGAATCTCTGAACTGCATTACTTCTAGTGCTGACTTGATCCTTAGCCAATGTGTAGCAGGCTTGGAAAGGCTAAGCTTTGCTCTAAACATAGAACAGTCTTGGAAAGGCTAAGCATTGCTCTAAACATAGAACAGTCTTGGAAAGGCTAAGCATTGCTCTAAACATAGAACAGTCTTGGAAAGGCTAAGCATTGCTCTAAACATAGAACAGTCTTGGAAAGGCTAAGCATTGCTCTAAACATAGAACAGTCTTGGAAAGGCTAAGCATTGCTCTAAACATAGAACAGTCTTGGAAAGGCTAAGCATTGCTCTAAACATAGAACAGTCTTGGAAAGGCTAAGCATTGCTCTAAACATAGAACAGTCTTGGAAAGGCTAAGCATTGCTCTAAACATAGAACAGTCTTGGAAAGGCTAAGCATTGCTCTAAACATAGAACAGTCTTGGAAAGGCTAAGCATTGCTCTAAACATAGAACTGTCTTGGAAAGGCTAAGCATTGCTCTAAACATAGAACAGTCTTGGAAAGGCTAAGCATTGCTCTAAACATAGAACAGTCTTGGAAAGGCTAAGCATTGCTCTAAACATAGAACAGTCTTGGAAAGGCTAAGCATTGCTCTAAACATAGAACAGTCTTGGAAAGGCTAAGCATTTCTCTAAACATAGAACAGTCTTGGAAAGGCTAAGCATTTCTCTAAACATAGAACAGTCTTGGAAAGGCTAAGCTTTGCTCTAAACATAGAACAGTCTTGGAAAGGCTAAGCATTTCTCTAAACATAGAACAGGCTTGGAAAGGCTAAGCATTGCTCTAAATATAGAACAGTCTTGGAAAGGCTAAGCATTTCTCTAAACATAGAACAGTCTTGGAAAGGCTAAGCATTTCTCTAAACATAGAACAGTCTTGGAAAGGCTAAGCTTTGCTCTAAACATAGAACAGTCTTGGAAAGGCTAAGCATTTCTCTAAACATAGAACAGTCTTAGAAAGGCTAAGCATTGCTCTAAACATAGAACAGTCTTAGAAAGGCTAAGCATTTCTCTAAACATAGAACAGTAGGAGATCAACAGTAGAGTTAATCAAGATGTCAGTTTTGCCTGAAAGACAATGATGTCCTCTGCTGACTGTACAGTGAAGGAACAACAGTGAATAAACTTCTTCCTGAATAGAAAAAAGGCTTTGTGGCTCCACTGGGCTATTACATCCATTAAGATGAATCCAGTTTTATTTGTTTAGTTCTCATCCCCATAAAAGCAGTAAGCTGTGGGCGGCTTCAACAGAACCCATATTATGAGAAGTGCAGAGAAAGAGTTCAGCAACATCAGCAATATCTCACGGTAGTTGGAGTCAATCTGACATCTTTTGCACTGAAGCTGTAATCAGTAGAAGGATGCAGGCTACATTATAGTCTATAACGTGACTTAATTGGTCACTTTTGAACACTCACCCACTTCCTGTGTAGGAGTTATGGCTGTCCGGGCGGTGACGTTTAGACACACTACGGCTGACATGCAGGTCACGTCCTTGCCTCCCCTCTCACAGTCCTTCACAAAGATGTTGATCTTGCTGGGTTCAAACCTGATGTTGGCGTGAATTCGGACGACACTGCGAGACCTGAAGATGAACCATACACAGTGTTATGATCATAAATGTGGTTGATTATATGCTCCACATACATACAGTACCATAGAAACAGTAGAACACTTGTTAATATCTAAGTGACCTAGCAGAGAAACAGTAGAACTCTTGTTAATATCTAAGTGACCTACCAGAGAAACAGTAGAACACTTGTTAATATCTAAGTGACCTAGCAGAGGAACAGTAGAACACTTGTTAATGTCTAAGTGACCTAGCAGAGAAACAGTAGAACACTTGTTAATATCTAAGTGACCTACCAGAGGAACAGTAGAACACTTGTTAATATCTAAGTGACCTACCAGAGGAACAGTAGAACACTTGTTAATATCTAAGTGACCTAGCAGAGGAACAGTAGAACACTTGTTAATGTCTAAGTGACCTAGCAGAGAAACAGTAGAACACTTGTTAATATCTAAGTGACCTACCAGAGGAACAGTAGAACACTTGTTAATATCTAAGTGACCTACCAGAGGAACAGTAGAACACTTGTTAATATCTAAGTGACCTAGCAGAGGAACAGTAGAACACTTGTTAATATCTATGTGACCTACCATAGAAGCACGGCTGCCCCCAGGGAGCCCACGGCCAAGTCCACCAGCCCATCCTCGTCCATGTCCATACTGCCATGGATACTACGGCCAAAGTAGCGCAGGCCACTGGCCATGTCTAACGCAGCTATCCTCTGTTTGTATTTCCGCAGAATCCTGTTGCGTTGGCTGAAGAAGACGTAGATAGCTCCTCTATGGTCGTCCTCCAGCGGGGCCCCCACCACCACGTCGTTGAAGCCGTCCCCGTTCAGGTCAGGGACCGGGGCCAGCGAGGAGCCGAACCGAGCGTTCTGACCACGGTCCTGGATCTCCAACGCTCCCTCCAGAACGAAACGATTCTGAAGAAGGAAATAGGATAGGATGATGTCATTTTGGAATATTTCTGCTACATGGGATAGAGTGTACTGTAGGTAAAGGTTGTGTCATGTGTCATGTGCATGTCTATTCAACTATGTATTTGCCAATGTTTCTCCTATTGGTTGGTAGGATTCTCTTTGTTACTCTGTACTTAAAGAGTCTTTGGTTAAAAAACCTTGAAAAACATATGCACAAGGGGAATTCATCAAAAACAGACGTTGTGGCTAAGGAAATGGAGTTAAGTTCTAAATCTGTTATCTCCTGTGCTGCGGCCGGGTAGCCCCACCCCCCAGGCTTCTGGGATATCTCAGTCATCCATCGATGATCTCCCTCAAATGGACAGTCCTCCATTTATTTACACAACTCATAATGAGACATAGAGACATTGTTGTCTTAAACTTTCCCCTTCAATCTTTACAGAAGCATTCGTTTGTTATTCCAAATTCATTTAGGAAAGTAAACTAAATGTTGGAAGGCTTTGTTTTTGTTTACATAAATAGACCAAAAGTAACTAACAAACAATAACTGGGGAGTTTGAGTTTTGAATTTGAAATCAACTGAAAACCTCAAGCCGCATTGTTTTCGCTCACGCAAGAGGAAGGGTCTAACCCATTTTCTATCCCAAGGGGGAAATATGATTTCCCAAAAACATTGTCAACATGAGGGATGGGTGTTTCATCCGAGTGTCACATGATCAAAGGCAAACAAGGCTTCTGGATGTTTCTTTAGGGATGTTTCTGGGGAACTTTGAGTATTCACAGTGGGTGGAAAGTCAGTCTGAAAATATATGTACCTTAGAATAGAATTAGGTTTCCCCCCAGTCTGGAAAAAGGTACAATCTCTCAGCATTAAGAAAGTATAGGAGCCAAGTATTTTAGGCCGTCATCAGCCATGCACGTTATCACTCTCCAGGCTGTCTCATCTTTCTCCCTAATCTACAGCCTATAGACGTTATCACTCTCCAGGCTGTCTCATCTTTCTCCCTAATCTACAGCCTATAGACGTTATCACTCTCCAGGCTGTCTCATCTTTCTCCCTAATCTACAGCCTATAGACGTTATCACTCTCCAGGCTGTCTCATCTTTCTCCCTAATCTACAGCCTATAGACGTTATCACTCTCCAGGCTGTCTCATCTTTCTCCCTAATCTACAGCCTATAGACGTTATCACTCTCCAGGCTGTCTCATCTTTCTCCCTAATCTACAGCCTATAGACGTTATCACTCTCCAGGCTGTCTCATCTTTCTCCCTAATCTACAGCCTATAGACGTTATCACTCTCCAGGCTGTCTCATCTTTCTCCCTAATCTACAGCCTATAGACGTTATCACTCTCCAGGCTGTCTCATCTTTCTCCCTAATCTACAGCCTATAGACGTTATCACTCTCCAGGCTGTCTCATCTTTCTCCCTAATCTACAGCCTATAGACGTTATCACTCTCCAGGCTGTCTCATCTTTCTCCCTAATCTACAGCCTATAGACGTTATCACTCTCCAGGCTGTCTCATCTTTCTCCCTAATCTACAGCCTATAGACGTTATCACTCTCCAGGCTGTCTCATCTTTCTCCCTAATCTACAGCCTATAGACGTTATCACTCTCCAGGCTGTCTCATCTTTCTCCCTAATCTACAGCCTATAGACGTTATCACTCTCCAGGCTGTCTCATCTTTCTCCCTAATCTACAGCCTATAGACGTTATCACTCTCCAGGCTGTCTCATCTTTCTCCCTAATCTACAGCCTATAGACGTTATCACTCTCCAGGCTGTCTCATCTTTCTCCCTAATCTACAGCCTATAGACGTTATCACTCTCCAGGCTGTCTCATCTTTCTCCCTAATCTACAGCCTATAGACGTTATCACTCTCCAGGCTGTCTCATCTTTCTCCCTAATCTACAGCCTATAGACGTTATCACTCTCCAGGCTGTCTCATCTTTCTCCCTAATCTACAGCCTATAGACGTTATCACTCTCCAGGCTGTCTCATCTTTCTCCCTAATCTACAGCCTATAGACGTTATCACTCTCCAGGCTGTCTCATCTTTCTCCCTAATCTACATCCTATAGACGTTATCACTCTCCAGGCTGTCTCATCTTTCTCCCTAATCTACAGCCTATAGACGTTATCACTCTCCAGGCTGTCTCATCTTTCTCCCTAATCTACAGCCTATAGACGTTATCACTCTCCAGGCTGTCTCATCTTTCTCCCTAATCTACAGCCTATAGACGTTATCACTCTCCAGGCTGTCTCATCTTTCTCCCTAATCTACAGCCTATAGACGTTATCACTCTCCAGGCTGTCTCATCTTTCTCCCTAATCTACAGCCTATAGACGTTATCACTCTCCAGGCTGTCTCATCTTTCTCCCTAATCTACAGCCTATAGACGTTATCACTCTCCAGGCTGTCTCATCTTTCTCCCTAATCTACAGCCTATAGACGTTATCACTCTCCAGGCTGTCTCATCTTTCTCCCTAATCTACAGCCTATAGACGTTATCACTCTCCAGGCTGTCTCATCTTTCTCCCTAATCTACAGCCTATAGACGTTATCACTCTCCAGGCTGTCTCATCTTTCTCCCTAATCTACAGCCTATGGACGGCTGAAACCTTAGATCACTTGTTTTTTTCAGTTGTCTTTTTAAAGGAAAGAGGAGGACAGGGTGCCGTGCTACTGTGTGTGTGTGTGTGTGTGTGTGTGTGTGTGTGTGTGTGTGTGTGTGTGTGTGTGTGTGTGTGTGTGTGTGTGTGTGTGTGTGTGTGTGTGTGTGTGTGTGTGTGTGTGTGTGTGTGTGTGTGTGTGTGTGAGCAAGCGAGAGAGGGGGGAGGATCATATTCAGTGGGGAACATTTGAAACATATGGTGATTTGTGGTGAGGTGGTGAGACCATCACAGTCATTCCACAGTGGCCTATGGGGGCTTATTGGTAGAATGGAAGGCCACCTCTCTGTCACTTATTTTGAACCTAAACATTCAATTGCTTTTAGACACAACACCCCTTTTGTGTCCTTAGTTGGGGGATCCCTTGTCTTTTTTTCTTGTTTGGGGAACCCTAATGATCAAGCCCTTATCAGTCCACAGGTCCCCCTCATAATATAATATAATGAGAGAGAGAGACCCACAGAGTGAGAGACACACAGAGTGAGAGACACACAGAGTGAGAGACACACAGAGTGAGAGACACACAGAGTGAGAGACACACAGAGTGAGACACACAGAGTGAGAGACACAGAGTGAGAGACACAGAGTGAGAGACACAGAGTGAGAGACACCGAGTGAGAGACACAGAGTGAGAGAGAGACACAGTGAGAGAGAGACACACAGAGAGAGAGAGACACAGAGAGAGAGAGACACAGAGTGAGAGAGAGACACAGAGAGAGAGAGACACAGAGAGAGAGAGACACAGAGTGAGAGAGAAAGACACAGAGAGAGAGAGAGACACAGAGTGAGAGAGACACAGAGTGAGAGACACACAGAGTGAGAGACACACAGAGAGAGAGAGACACAGAGTGAGAGAGAGAGACACAGAGTGAGAGAGAGAGACACAGAGTGAGAGAGAGAGACACAGAGAGAGAGAGACACAGAGTGAGAGAGAGAGACACAGAGAGAGAGAGACACAGAGTGAGAGAGAGAGACACAGAGAGAGAGAGACACAGAGAGAGAGAGACACAGAGAGAGAGAGACACAGAGTGAGAGAGACACAGAGAGAGACACAGAGTGAGAGAGAGAGACACAGAGTGAGAGAGAGAGACACAGAGTGAGAGAGACACAGAGAGAGAGAGACACAGAGAGAGAGAGACACAGAGAGAGAGAGACACAGAGTGAGAGAGAGAGAGTCTCAAAACTACAGGAATTCCTCTGCAGTCATTTCCACCTATTAAGAAGCCCCCTTTCTTCTCCAAATAACAGGCTGTTAATTCTAAGTTTGAAGTAGCAAATGCTTTCCTACTGAGTCCACGGTGCACTTGTACACTAACCAACGAAGACTCTAATGAAGATGGCGTGCTGGCGCAGGGAGGGAGGCTGTTCATTTCATCTGTGTGACAGCAGGTGCCCAAAGTCTGGTAGACTGTTGATGTTGTGCCAGTGGGTTAACTAACCCTAATCAAGGCTCTGGAAGGTCTGGTCTCTGGTCTGATGTGTTATAATGTAAATACAAGGCATAGGGATAGTTTGGCTCTATGTGTTCTGATCGAGGTGTTTCTGTGCTGACCTGCTTTTAAGTGTGTTTGGTAACGGGATCTGGGGCGTGTGTGTAAGTGAGTGTGTATGTGTGCACACGAGTGTGACGTGTGTGTGTGTGAGCATTCGTACATCTGTGTGTGTGTGTGTGTGTGTGTGTGTGTGTGTGTGTGTGTGTGTGTGTGTGTGTGTGTGTGTGTGTGTGTGTGTGTGTGTGTGTGTGTGTGTGTGTGTGTGTGTGTGTGCGTGTGTGCATGCCCACCCACCAGCTCAGTCACTCTGTAGATGTACACCTTGCCCTTCTCCCAGCCTCCACTGAAGAACATGGGCGCTGCCACCAGTAGGTTGTCTGTTACTCCGTCACCATCTATATCCACCGGGGAGATCTCACTCCCATAGTACGACCCAATCTGAAATATAACCACACAACCAATCAGCACCCTGGATCAACAACAATAATATCATCGTCTGGTTATTTAGACACTTTCCTCCAGAGTAAACACAGTGTATTTCATACTCAGTAGATGTGGCCCATGTGGGAATGGAACCCATTACTCCAGCTGGCACATCAGGCTCTAAAAGCACCATGCTAACCAACTGAGATCATTAAGATCCCCACAGTCACCACGTTCTTCACACGTCCTTCACACATCCTTCACACGTCCTTCACATGTTTTTCACACATCCTTCACCACATCCTTCACACGTGTCTTGACCACATCATTAAAACCCCCCAGCAAACGTCATTAGCGTTCATTAGCATAGCATTCCAGTCATCATCATCGTTCAGCTAACAGACCCAGATGTTTCCCCATAGAGGCTAATTGGCTCTGCAAAACAACCCAGCCTTTTATCTCAACGCAACAACCAGACCTGGGTTCAGATGCCATTTGAACTTTTCAAACACGTTTAACGTTTTCTTTAGCCTATCTGGACTGCCAATGATTTACACTTTTGGAACTATTCCATTGGTTCCATTGCATCAGGCGAGCTCAGTCAAGCCCAGCTATAGTCTTTGAAATGATGTCAAATAGTATTTGAACCCAGGTCTGTTCCTCTCAATGAGTGTTGTTATGGATCTCTCTGCCTCTTGTCTTTAGTATCCTCTTAGCTGGTGTTGTTATGTATCTCTCTGCCTCTTGTCTTTAGTATCCTCTTAGCTGGTGTTGTTATGGATCTCTCTGCCTCTTGTCTTTAGTATCCTCTTAGCTGGTGTTGTTATGGATCTCTCTGCCTCTTGTCTTTAGTATCCTCTTAGCTGGTGTTGTTATGGATCTCTCTGCCTCTGGTCTTTAGTATCCTCTTAGCTGGTGTTGTTATGGATCTCTCTGACTCTTGTCTTTAGTATCCTCTTAGCTGGTGTTGTTATGGATCTCTCTGCCTCTTGTCTTTAGTATCCTCTTAGCTGGTGTTGTTATGGATCTCTCTGCCTCTTGTCTTTAGTATCCTCTTAGCTGGTGTTGTTATGTATCTCTCTGCCTCTTGTCTTTAGTATCCTCTTAGCTGGTGTTGTTATGGATCTCTCTGCCTCTTGTCTTTAGTATCCTCTTAG
>NC_052307.1:82594033-82598538 GCF_016432855.1 Salvelinus namaycush
CACTCCACATTCAACAAAACCATCTGGTCTTTTGGGACAGTTTTTCTCCTTTATTAAGGCTCCCGAAGTCTTTCCAATAAGTGATCCTACTCTCAACACTCGGGTTGTGTTTGTTGAGAAGTGCTATCCCTGGAATCCAGCCTTCTGGAGGATGGAATTTCCAGCCATCCCTGTCACCCAGCTGCAGTTTCCCTATTTATTGTTTTAAGAAAAAGGGATATATTTATTGTTCCCTAGTCAGGTTGTGCTTCAACTGTGGCGTGGAACTGGAAAATCAAAGCTATTGCATCAGCAAACCTGAATCTGGGACGCAGATGGAGAGAGTAGAAAGAAAGAAAGAGAAAAATGAAGACTGGTACATGGGGGAGGATGGTGATGTCAGCTACAGTAGAAAACAGGAAGACTGGTACATGGGGGAGGATGGTGATGTCAGCTACAGTAGAAAACAGGAAGACTGGTACATGAGGGAGGATGGTGATGTCAGCTACAGTAGAGAACAGGAAGACTGGTACATAGGGGAGGATGGTGATGTCAGCTACAGTAGAAAACAGGAAGACTGGTACATGAGGGAGGATGGTGATGTCAGCTACAGTAGAAAACAGGAAGACTGGTACATAGGGGAGGATGGTGATGTCAGCTACAGTAGAAAACAGGAAGACTGGTACATGAGGGAGGATGGTGATGTCAGCTACAGTAGAAAACAGGAAGACTGGTACATGAGGGAGGATGGTGATGTCAGCTACAGTAGAAAATAGGAAGACTGGTACATGAGGGAGGATGGTGATGTCAGCTACAGTAGAAAACAGGAAGACTGGTACATGAAGGAGGATGGTGATGAAGCTACAGTAGAAAACAGAAAGACTGGTACATGGGGGAGGATGGTGATGTCAGCTACAGTAGAGAACAGAAAGACTGGGACATGAAGGAGGATGGTGATGTCAGCTACAGTAGAAAACAGGAAGACTGGGACATGGGGGAGGATGGTGATGAAGCTACAGTAGAAAACAGGAAGACTGGTACATGAAGGAGGATGGTGATGAAGCTACAGTAGAAAACAGAAAGACTGGTACATGGGGGAGGATGGTGATGTCAGCTACAGTAGAGAACAGAAAGACTGGGACATGAAGGAGGATGGTGATGTCAGCTACAGTAGAAAACAGGAAGACTGGGACATGGGGGAGGATGGTGATGTCAGCTACAGTAGAGAACAGAAAGACTGGTACATGAGGGAGGATGGTGATGTCAGCTACAGTAGAAAACAGGAAGACTGGGACATGGGGGAGGATGGTGATGTCAGCTACAGTAGAGAACAGAAAGACTGGTACATGGGGGAGGATGGTGATGTCAGCTACAGTAGAGAACAGAAAGACTGGTACATGGGGGAGGATGGTGATGTCAGCTACAGTAGAAAACAGGAAGACTGGTACATGGGGGAGGATGGTGATGTCAGCTACAGTAGAAAACAGGAAGACTGGTACATGAAGGAGGATGGTGATGTCAGCTACAGTAGAGAACAGGACGACTGGTACATGGGGGAGGATGGTGATGTCAGCTACAGTAGAGAACAGGAAGACTGGTACATGGGGGAGGATGGTGATGTCAGCTACAGTAGAGAACAGGAAGACTGGTACATGGGGGAGGATGGTGATGTCAGCTACAGTAGAGAACAGAAAGACTGGTACATGAGGGAGGATGGTGATGTCAGCTACAGTAGAGAACAGTAGAAAACAGGAAGACTGGTACATGAGGGAGGATGGTGATGTCAGCTACAGTAGAGAACAGGAAGACTGGTACATGGGGGAGGATGGTGATGTCAGCTACAGTAGAGAACAGTAGAGAACAGGAAGACTGGTACATGGGGGAGGATGGTGATGTCAGCTACAGTAGAGAACAGGAAGACTGGTACATGAGGGAGGATGGTGATGTCAGCTACAGTAGAGAACAGTAGAAAACAGGAAGACTGGTACATGAGGGAGGATGGTGATGTCAGCTACAGTAGAGAACAGGAAGACTGGTACATGGGGGAGGATGGTGATGTCAGCTACAGTAGAGAACAGTAGAGAACAGGAAGACTGGTACATGGGGGAGGATGGTGATGTCAGCTACAGTAGAGAACAGTAGAGAACAGGAAGACTGGTACATGAAGGAGGATGGTGATGTCAGCTACAGTAGAGAACAGGAAGACTGGTACATGGGGGAGGATGGTGATGTCAGCTACAGTAGAGAACAGGAAGACTGGTACATGGGGGAGGATGGTGATGTCAGCTACAGTAGAGAACAGAAAGACTGGTACATGAGGGAGGATGGTGATGTCAGCTACAGTAGAGAACAGTAGAAAACAGGAAGACTGGTACATGAGGGAGGATGGTGATGTCAGCTACAGTAGAGAACAGGAAGACTGGTACATGGGGGAGGATGGTGATGTCAGCTACAGTAGAGAACAGGAAGACTGGTACATGGGGGAGGATGGTGATGTCAGCTACAGTAGAGAACAGGAAGACTGGTACATGGGGGAGGATGGTGATGTCAGCTACAGTAGAGAACAGAAAGACTGGTACATGAGGGAGGATGGTGATGTCAGCTACAGTAGAGAACAGGAAGACTGGTACATGAAGGAGGATGGTGATGTCAGCTACAGTAGAAAACAGGAAGACTGGTACATGAAGGAGGATGGTGATGTCAGCTACAGTAGAGAACAGGAAGACTGGTACATGGGGGAGGATGGTGATGTCAGCTACAGTAGAAAACAGGAAGACTGGTACATGAAGGAGGATGGTGATGTCAGCTACAGTAGAAAACAGGAAGACTGGGACATGGAGGAGGATGGTGATGAAGCTACAGTAGAAAACAGGAAGACTGGTACATAGGGGAGGATGGTGATGAAGCTACAGTAGAAAACAGGAAGACTGGTACATGAGGGAGGATGGTGATGTCAGCTACAGTAGAGAACAGAAAGACTGGGACATGAAGGAGGATGGTGATGTCTGCTACAGTAGAAAACAGTAGAAAACAGGAATACTGGTACATGAGGGAGGATGGTGATGTCAGCTACAGTAGAGAACAGGAAGACTGGTACATGAGGGAGGATGGTGATGTCAGCTACAGTAGAAAACAGGAAGACTGGGACATGAAGGAGGATGGTGATGTCAGCTACAGTAGAAAACAGGAAGACTGGTACATGGGGGAGGATGGTGATGTCAGCTACAGTAGAAAACAGAAAGACTGGTACATGAAGGAGGATGGTGATGTCAGCTACAGTAGAAAACAGGAAGACTGGTACATGGGGGAGGATGGTGATGTCAGCTACAGTAGAGAACAGGAAGACTGGTACATGAGGGAGGATGGTGATGTCAGCTACAGTAGAAAACAGGAAGACTGGGACATGGGGGAGGATGGTGATGTCAGCTACAGTAGAGAACAGGAAGACTGGTACATAGGGGAGGATGGTGATGTCAGCTACAGTAGAAAACAGGAAGACTGGGACATGAAGGAGGATGGTGATGTCAGCTACAGTAGAGAACAGAAAGACTGGTACATGGGAGGATGGTGATGTCAGCTACAGTAGAGAACAGGAAGACTGGTACATGAGGGAGGATGGTGATGTCAGCTACAGTAGAGAACAGAAGACTGGTACATGGGAGGATGGTGATGTCAGCTACAGTAGAGAACAGGAAGACTGGTACATGAGGGAGGATGGTGATGTCAGCTACAGTAGAGAACAGGAAGACTGGTACATGAGGGAGGATGGTGATGTCAGCTACAGTAGAAAACAGGAAGGACTGGTACATGGGGGAGGATGGTGATGGGTCAGCTACAGTAGAGAACAGGAAGACTGGTACATGAGGGAGGATGGTGATGTCAAGCCTACAGTAGAAAACAGGAAGACTGGTAGCATGAGGGAGGGATGGTGATGTCAGCTACAGTAGAATAACAGGAAGCTGTACCTGGGGGAGATTGTGATTGTCAGCTACAGTAAGAACAGGAAGACTGGTACATGAGGGAGGATGGTGATGTCAGCTACAGTAGAAAACAGGAAGACTGGTACATGGGGGAGGATGGGTGATGTCAGCTACAGTAGAGAACAGGAAGACTGGTACATGAGGGAGGATGGTGATGTCAGCTACAGTGAAAAACAGGAAGACTGGTACATGGGGGAGGATGGTGATGTCAGCTACAGTAGAAAACAGGAAGACTGGTACATGAGGGAGGATGGTGATGTCAGCTACAGTAGAAACAGGAAGACTGGTACATGAGGAGGATGGTGATGTCACTACAGTAGAGAAACAGGAAGACTGGTACATGAGGGAGGATGGTGATGTCAGCTACAGTAGAGAACAGGAAGACTGGTACATGGGGAGGATGGTGATGTCAGCTACAGTAGAAAACAGGAAGACTGGTACATGGGGAGGATGGTGATGTCAGCTACAGTAGAGAACAGGAGACTGGTACATGGGGAGGATGGTGATGTCAGCTACAGTAGAGAACAGGAAGACTGGTACATGAGG
>NC_052307.1:82598638-82611138 GCF_016432855.1 Salvelinus namaycush
CTGCCCCTGCCAATCTCAAGCGTAGTCTACCTGCCCCTGCCCCTCTGAAGCGTAGTCTACCTGCCCCTGCCCCTCTGAAGCGTAGTCTACCTGCCCCTCTGAAGCATAGTCTACCTGCCTCTGCCCCTCTGAAGCGTAGTCTACCTGCCCCTGCCCCTCTGAAGCATAGTCTACCTGCCCCTGCCCCTCTGAAGCGTAGTCTACCTGCCCCTGCCCCTCTGAAGCGTAGTCTACCTGCCCCTGCCCCTCTGAAGCGTAGTCTACCTGCCCCTGCCCCTCTGAAGCGTAGTCTACCTGCCCCTGCCCCTCTGAAGCGTAGTCTACCTGCCCCTGCCCCTCTGATGCGTAGTCTACCTGCCCCTGCCGAAGCATAGTCTAACTGCCCCTGCCCCTCTGATGCGTAGTCTACCTGCCCCTGCCCCTCTGAAGCATAGTCTACCTGCCCCTGCCCCTCTGAAGCATAGTCTAACTGCCCCCACCCCCTCTGAAGCGTAGTCTACCTGCCCCCGCCCCTTTGAAGCGTAGTCTACCTGCCCCCGCCCGTCTGAAGCGTAGTCTACCTGCCCCTCTGAAGCGTAGTCTACCTGCCCCTGCCCCTCTGAAGCATAGTCTACCTGCCCCTGCCCCTCTGATGCGTAGTCTACCTGCCCCTGCCCCTCTGAAGCGTAGTCTACCTGCCCCTGCCAATCTCAAGCGTAGTCTACCTGCCCCTGCCCCTCTGAAGCGTAGTCTACCTGCCCCTCTGAAGCATAGTCTACCTGCCCCTGCCCCTCTGAAGCGTAGTCTACCTGCCCCTGCCCCTCTGAAGCGTAGTCTACCTGCCCCTGCCCTTCTGAAGCGTAGTCTACCTGCCCCTGCCCCTCTGAAGCGTAGTCTACCTGCCCCTCTGAAGCGTAGTCTACCTGCCCCTGCCCCTCTGAAGCATAGTCTACCTGCCCCTGCCCCTCTGAAGCATAGTCTAACTGCCCCTGCCCCTCTGAAGCATAGTCTACCTGCCCCTCTGAAGCATAGTCTACCTGCCCCTGCCCCTCTGAAGCGTAGTCTACCTGCCCCTGCCCCTCTGAAGCATAGTCTACCTGCCCCTCTGAAGCGTAGTCTACCTGCCCCTGCCCCTCTGAAGCGTAGTCTACCTGCCCCTGCCCCTCTGAAGCGTAGTCTACCTGCTCCTGCCACTCTGAAGCATAGTCTACCTGCCCCTCTGAAGCGTAGTCTACCTGCCCCTCTGAAGCATAGTCTACCTGCCCCTGCCATCCTGAAGCGTAGTCTACCTGCCCCTGACCCTCTGAAGCATATTCTACCTGCCCCTCTGAAGCATAGTCTACCTGCCCCTGCCCCTCTGAAGCGTAGTCTACCTGCCCCTGCCCCTCTGAAGCATTGTCTACCTGCCCCTGCCCCTCTGAAGCATAGTCTACCTGCCCCTCTGAAGCATAGTCTACCTGCCCCTCTGAAGCTTAGTCTACCTGCCCCTGCCCCTCTGAAGCATAGTCTACATGCCCCTCTGAAGCGTAGTCTACCTGCCCCTGCCCGTCTGAAGCGTAGTCTACCTGCCCCTCTGAAGCGTAGTCTACCTGCCCCTGCCCCTCTGAAGCGTAGTCTACCTTCCCCTGCCCCTCTGATGCGTAGTCTACCTGCCCCTGCCCCTCTGAAGCGTAGTCTACCTGCCCCTGCCAATCTCAAGCGTAGTCTACCTGCCCCTGCCCCTCTGAAGCGTAGTCTACCTGCCCCTCTGAAGCATAGTCTACCTGCCCCTGCCCCTCTGAAGCGTAGTCTACCTGCCCCTGCCCCTCTGAAGCGTAGTCTACCTGCCCCTGCCCTTCTGAAGCGTAGTCTACCTGCCCCTGCCCCTCTGAAGCGTAGTCTACCTGCCCCTCTGAAGCGTAGTCTACCTGCCCCTGCCCCTCTGAAGCATAGTCTACCTGCCCCTGCCCCTCTGAAGCATAGTCTAACTGCCCCTGCCCCTCTGAAGCGTAGTCTACCTGCCCCTGCCCCTCTGAAGCATAGTCTACCTGCCCCTGCCCCTCTGAAGCGTAGTCTACCTGCCCCTGCCCCTCTGAAGCATAGTCTACCTGCCCTTCTGAAGCGCAGTCTACCTGCACCTGCCCCTCTGAAGCATAGTCTACCTGCCCCTCTGAAGCGTAGTCTACCTGCCCCTGCCCCTCTGAAGCATAGTCTACCTGCCCCTCTGATGCATAGTCTACCTGCCCCCGCCCCTCTGAAGCGTAGTCTACCTTCCCCTGCCCCTCTGAAGCGTAGTCTACCTGCCCCCACCCCTCTGAAGCGTAGTGTACCTGCCCCTGCCCCTCTGAAGCGTAGTCTAACTGCCCCAGCCCCTCTGAAGCGTAGTCTACCTGCCCCCGCCCCTCTGAAGCGTAGTCTACCCTCCCCTGCCCCTCTGAAGCGTAGTCTACCTGCCCCTGCCCCTCTGAAGCATAGTCTACCTGCCCCTCTGAAGCGTAGTCTACCTGCCCCTGCCCCTCTGAAGCGTAGTCTACCTGCCCCTGCCCCTCTGAAGCGTAGTCTACCTGCCCCTCTGAAGCATAGTATACCTGCCCCTTTCCCTCTTAAGCGTAGTCTACCTGCCCCTGCCCCTCTGAAGAGTAGTCTACCTGCCCCTGCCCCTCTGAAGCGTAGTCTACCTGCCCGTGCCCCTCTGAAGCATAGTCTAACTGCCCCTGCCCCTCTGAAGCATAGTCTACCTGCCCCTGCCCCTCTGAAGCATAGTGTACCTGCCCCTGCCCCTCTGAAGCATAGTCTACCTGCCCCTGCCCCTCTGAAGCATAGTCTACCTGCCCCTCTGAAGCATAGTCTACCTGCCCCTGCCATCCTGAAGCGTAGTCTACCTGCCTCCGCCCCTCTGAAGCGTAGTCTACCTGCCCCTGCCCCTCTGAAGCGTAGTCTACCTGCCCCTGCCCCTCTGAAGCATAGTCTACCTGCCCCTGCCCCTCTGAAGCATAGTCTACCTGCCCCTGCCCCTCTGAAGCATAGTCTACCTGCCCCTGCCCCTCTGAAGCATAGTCTACCTGCCCTTGCCCCTCTGAAGCATAGTCTACCTGCCCCTGCCCCTCTGAAGCATAGTCTACCTGCCCCACCCCCTTAGAAGCATAGTCTACCTGCCCCTGCCTCTCTGAAGCGTAGTCTACCTGCCCCTGCCCCTCTGAAGCATAGTCTACCTGCCCCTCTGAAGCGTAGTCTACCTGCCCCTGCCCCTGCCCCTCTGAAGCATAGCCAACCTGCCCCTGCCCCTCTGAAGCATAGTCTACCTGCCCCTGCCCCTCTGAAGCATAGTCTAACTGCCCCTGCCCCTCTGAAGCGTAGTCTACCTGCCCCTGCCCCTCTGAAGCATAGTCTACCTGCCCCTGCCCCTCTGAAGCGTAGTCTACCTGCCCCTCTGAAGCATAGTCTACCTGCCCTTCTGAAGCGCAGTCTACCTGCACCTGCCCCTCTGAAGCATAGTCTACCTGCCCCTCTGAAGCGTAGTCTACCTGCCCCTGCCCCTCTGAAGCATAGTCTACCTGCCCCTCTGAAGCGTAGTCTACCTGCCCCCGCCCCTCTGAAGCGTAGTCTACCTTCCCCTGCCCCTCTGAAGCGTAGTCTACCTGCCCCCGCCCCTCTGAAGCGTAGTCTACCTGCCCCCGCCCCTCTGAAGCGTAGTCTACCTGCCCCAGCCCCTCTGAAGCGTAGTCTACCTGCCCCTGCCCCTCTGAAGCGTAGTCTACCCTCCCCTGCCCCTCTGAAGCGTAGTCTACCTGCCCCTGCCCCTCTGAAGCATAGTCTACCTGCCCCTCTGAAGCGTAGTCTACCTGCCCCTGCCCCTCTGAAGCGTAGTCTACCTGCCCCTGCCCTTCTGAAGCGTAGTCTACCTGCCCCTGCCCCTCTGAAGCATAGTCTACCTGCCCCTGCCCCTCTGAAGCATAGTCTACCTGCCCCTGCCCCTCTGAAGCATAGTCTACCTGCCCCTGCCCCTCTGAAGCATAGTCTACCTGCCCCACCCCCTCTGAAGCATAGTCTACCTGCCCCTGCCTCTCTGAAGCGTAGTCTACCTGCCCCTGCCCCTCTGAAGCATAGTCTACCTGCCCCTCTGAAGCGTAGTCTACCTGCCCCTGCCCCTGCCCCTCTGAAGCATAGCCAACCTGCCCCTGCCCCTCTGAAGCATAGTCTACCTGCCCCTGCCCCTCTGAAGCGTAGTCTTCCTGCCCCTGCCCCTCTGAAATACAGTCTACCTGCCCCTCTGAAGCGAAGTCTACCTGCCCCTGCCCCTCTGAAGCGTAGTCTACCTGCCCCTGCCCCTCTGAAGCATAGTCTACCTGCCCCTGCCCCTCTGAAGCATAGTCTACATGCCCCTGCCCCTCTGAAGCGTAGTCTACCTGCCCCTCTGAAGCATAGTATACCTGCCCCTTTCCCTCTTAAGCATAGTCTACCTGCCCCTGCCCCATTGAAGAGTAGTCTACCTGCCCCTGCCCCTCTGAAGCGTAGTCTACCTGCCCGTGCCCCTCTGAAGCATAGTCTAACTGCCCCTGCCCCTCTGAAGCATAGTCTACCTGCCCCTGCCCCTCTGAAGCATAGTGTACCTGCCCCTGCCCCTCTGAAGCATAGTCTACCTGCCCCTCTGAAGCATAGTCTACCTGCCCCTCTGAAGCATAGTCTACCTGCCCCTGCCATCCTGAAGCGTAGTCTACCTGCCTCCGCCCCTCTGAAGCGTAGTCTACCTGCCCCTGCCCCTCTGAAGCGTAGTCTACCTGCCCCTGCCCTTCTGAAGCGTAGTCTACCTGCCCCTGCCCCTCTGAAGCATAGTCTACCTGCCCCTGCCCCTCTGAAGCATAGTCTACCTGCCCCTGCCCCTCTGAAGCATAGTCTACCTGCCCTTGCCCCTCTGAAGCATAGTCTACCTGCCCCTGCCCCTCTGAAGCATAGTCTACCTGCCCCACCCCCTTAGAAGCATAGTCTACCTGCCCCTGCCTCTCTGAAGCGTAGTCTACCTGCCCCTGCCCCTCTGAAGCATAGTCTACCTGCCCCTCTGAAGCGTAGTCTACCTGCCCCTGCCCCTGCCCCTCTGAAGCATAGCCAACCTGCCCCTGCCCCTCTGAAGCATAGTCTACCTGCCCCTGCCCCTCTGAAGCGTAGTCTTCCTGCCCCTGCCCCTCTGAAATACAGTCTACCTGCCCCTCTGAAGCGTAGTCTACCTGCCCCTGCCCCTCTGAAGCGTAGTCTACCTGCCCCTGCCCCTCTGAAGCATAGTCTACCTGCCCCTGCCCCTCTGAAGCATAGTCTACATGCCCCTGCCCCTCTGAAGCGTAGTCTACCTGCCCCTCTGAAGCATAGTATACCTGCCCCTGCCCCTCTTAAGCGTAGTCTACCTGCCCCTGCCCCTCTGAAGAGTAGTCTACCTGCCCCTGCCCCTCTGAAGCGTAGTCTACCTGCCCGTGCCCCTCTGAAGCATAGTCTAACTGCCCCTGCCCCTCTGAAGCATAGTCTACCTGCCCCTGCCCCTCTGAAGCATAGTGTACCTGCCCCTGCCCCTCTGAAGCATAGTCTACCTGCCCCTCTGAAGCATAGTCTACCTGCCACTCTGAAGCATAGTCTACCTGCCCCTGCCATCCTGAAGCGTAGTCTACCTGCCCCTGCCCCTCTGAAGCATAGTCTACCTGCCACTCTGAAGCGTAGTCTACCTGCCCCTGCCCCTCTGAAGCGTAGTCTACCTGCCCCTGCCCCTCTGAAGCGTAGTCTACCTGCTCCTGCCACTCTGAAGCATAGTCTACCTGCCCCTCTGAAGCGTAGTCTACCTGCCCCTGCCCCTCTGAAGCGTAGTCTACCTGCCCCTGCCCCTCTGAAGCATAGTGTACCTGCCCCTGCCCCTCTGAAGCATAGTCTACCTGCCCCTCTGAAGCATAGTCTACCTGCCCCTCTGAAGCATAGTCTACCTGCCCCTGCCATCCTGAAGCGTAGTCTACCTGCCCCTGCCCCTCTGAAGCATATTCTACCTGCCCCTCTGAAGCATAGTCTACCTGCCCCTGCCCCTCTGAAGCGTAGTCTACCTGCCCCTCTGAAGGAGGGTATTGACAGTAGATCTCTGAGACATCTACACAGGACCATGATAAGAGACTGGTACATTCCTACAGTATTGACAGTAGGTCTCTGAGACATCTACACAAGGCCATGATAAGAGACTGGTACATTCCTACAGTATTGACAGTAGGTCTCTGAGACATCTACACAGGACCATGATAAGAGACTGGTACATTCCTACAGTATTGACAGTAGGTCTCTGAGACATCTACACAGGGCCATGATAAGAGACTGGTACATTCCTACAGTATTGACAGTAGGTCTCTGAGACATCTACACAGGACCATGATAAGAGACTGGTACATTCCTACAGTATTGACAGTAGGTCTCTGAGACATCTACACAGGGCCATGATAAGAGACTGGTACAGTGCTAGGGTATTGACAGTAGGTCTCTGAGACATCTACACAGGGCCATGATAAGAGACTGGTACAGTCCTACAGTATTGACAGTAGGTCTCTGAGACATCTACACAAGGCCATGATAAGAGACTGGCACAGTCCTACAATATTGACAGTAGGTCTCTGAGACATCTACACAGGGCCATGATAAGAGACTGGTACAGTGCTAGGGTATTGACAGTAGGTCTCTGAGACATCTACACAGGGCCATGATAAGAGACTGGTACAGTGCTAGGGTATTGACAGTAGGTCTCTGAGACATCTACACAAGGCCATGATAAGAGACTGGTACAGTCCTACAGTATTGACAGTAGGTCTCTGAGACATCTACACAGGGCCATGATAAGAGACTGGTACATTCCTACAGTATTGACAGTAGGTCTCTGAGACATCTACACAAGGCCATGATAAGAGACTGGTACAGTCCTACAGTATTGACAGTAGGTCTCTGAGACATCTACACAGGGCCATGATAAGAGATTGGTACAGTGCTAGGGTATTGACAGTAGGTCTCTGAGACATCTACACAAGGCCATGATAAGAGACTGGTACAGTGCTAGGGTATTGACAGTAGGTCTCTGAGACATCTACACAGGGCCATGATAAGAGACTGGTACAGTCCTACAGTATTGACAGTAGGTCTCTGAGACATCTACACAGGACCATGATAAGAGACTGGTACATTCGTATAGTATTGACAGTAGGTCTCTGAGACATCTACACAGGGCCATGATAAGAGACTGGTACAGTCCTTTAATATTGACAGTAGGTCTCTGAGACATCTACACAGGGCCATGATAAGAGACTGGTACATTCCTACAGTATTGACAGTAGGTCTCTGAGACATCTACACAGGGCCATGATAAGAGACTGGTACAGTCCTACAGTATTGACAGTAGGTCTCTGAGACATCTACACAGGGCCATGATAAGAGACTGGTACATTCCTACAGTATTGACAGTAGGTCTCTGAGACATCTACACAAGGCCATGATAAGAGACTGGTACAGTGCTAGGGTATTGACAGTAGGTCTCTGAGACATCTACACAGGGCCATGATAAGAGACTGGTACATTCCTACAGTATTGACAGTAGGTCTCTGAGACATCTACACAGGACCATGATAAGAGACTGGTACATTCCTACAGTATTGACAGTAGGTCTCTGAGACATCTACACAAGGCCATGATAAGAGACTGGTACATTCCTACAGTATTGACAGTAGGTCTCTGAGACATCTACACAGGACCATGATAAGAGACTGGTACATTCCTACAGTATTGACAGTAGGTCTCTGAGACATCTACACAGGGCCATGATAAGAGACTGGTACATTCCTACAGTATTGACAGTAGGTCTCTGAGACATCTACACAGGACCATGATAAGAGACTGGTACATTCCTACAGTATTGACAGTAGGTCTCTGAGACATCTACACAGGGTCATGATAAGAGACTGGTACAGTCCTTTAATATTGACAGTAGGTCTCTGAGACATCTACACAGGGCCATGATAAGAGACTGGTACATTCCTACAGTATTGACAGTAGGTCTCTGAGACATCTACACAGGGCCATGATAAGAGACTGGTACATTCCTACAGTATTGACAGTAGGTCTCCGAGACATCTACACAGGGCCATGATAAGAGACTGGTACAGTCCTTTAATATTGACAGTAGGTCTCTGAGACATCTACACAAGGCCATGATAAGAGACTGGTACATTCCTACAGTATTGACAGTAGGTCTCCGAGACATCTACACAGGGCCATGATAAGAGACTGGCACAGTCCTACAATATTGACAGTAGGTCTCTGAGACATCTACACAGGGCCATGATAAGAGACTGGTACAGTCCTACAGTATTGACAGTAGGTCTCCGAGACATGTACACAGGGCCATGAATAGAGACTGGCACAGTCCTACAATATTGACAGTAGGTCTCCGAGACATCTACACAGGGCCATGATAAGAGACTGGTACAGTGCTAGGGTATTGACAGTAGGTTTCTGAGGGCCATGATAAGAGACTGGTACAGTGCTAGGGTATTGACAATAGGTCTCTGAGACATCTACACAGGGCCATGATAAGAGACTGGTACAGTGCTAGGGTATTGACAGTAGGTCTCTGAGACATCTACACAAGGCCATGATAAGAGCCCCCAGTCACAGAAAACACACCCAGTCCATTGTGGCGGTGTGGCGATGAAAAGGGCCCTTTAAATTGCCCATGTCTCCAGGCATCACTGGGAGTTCAACAAGATTAGATATGGGACAGTTTCCTTTCAGCTTTTATTCAACCTTTGTTTGCTCGAGATGGATGTGACCCTCATGGACAGAGTGTAAAAGTGGTATTTCATGTTGTGCACAGTGTTTGTGCTTGTACGCTCATACACGCACACACTTGCGCACACACACACGCACCACACACACACACACACACACACACACACACACACACACACACACACACACACACACACACACAAACACACACACACATCCCCGTCTTCATGTGTCTAATATACCCCAGCCTGTAGGATTCACACCTATTGGAACAGAATGCCCAGACAGACAGAATGGCAGAATGGTCCATTTGGCTTGCAGATGGCCCTCCTGGTAGAGGATGGTGTAATTGGTGCAGCACCATGGCACTGTGTGGCCTTCGAGCCATGGGAAACAATGTTTTTGGACAGGGTGAATGAGAAAAGGAGAAGGCTCTTGGCTCAATGACGTTTTTTTGGAAGATAATCGAGGCCCTCAAATGCTGTTGCCATATGTTGTGTGTGTTTTTATAGTAGCTGTATGTCTTTGTGTGAAGCTGCAGGGTCACATGGGTCTTTGTGTGTTGTGTGTCACAGTGTGACACTGCCATTATGGATGTGTGCTGACAGCCGGTGGCATGGCTGCAGACAGAGGGCTTGTACTAGTTGTGTTAACACTGGGGGGACACAATAATATGCTCGTTGTAAAGCAGGTAGTATCGTCCAGACAAAACCATTATTGTCTCCACATGGTAATGAGGACGGGGAGGGGCACAAAAATAGATTTAGAGGAGGACGGCTGGAGCCTGTTGGAAATGGAGGGAGGGAGGGAGGGATGGAGTAGAGGAGGAGGGATGAGGGAGGAAGGGAGGGGTTTGTTCTCCTGCATCACTGAACACTGAAGAGTTTTCTTAAATCGTCACAATACAAATTAGCTCGGGCCAAAGAAAGGATGCTACTGAAAAACAGATGACAAGCCTGCAAGATTTAAGTCGCTCGCACAATAGTGTCTTCTGTACTAAACCCCCTCCTCATCACCCCTCCTTTGCACAAGACCACGACAGTACACAAAAAAAATGCAAGAAAAAAAGACCACAAAAAAGAAGACAAGAGGAGTGTTGGTCTCCTCTAATGAGTCAGGCCAAGATGTGAGTCAATAGAGCAATTCATTAACAAATCAAAGTCCCCAGGGCCTGAGTGGCAGCATGGCTGTGTTTGAGAAAACCCTCCTCCAGAATGGACCCCCATATGCTGCAGGTCAGGGGGGCGCCCCTCTCTGCACTGTTTACCATTCAGCATACACACACGGCCGTTAAGGTCACCGCTATTTGACGCCGCTCTCCTTCCACACAACAGAATTTCCATATGGTCCATGAACATGGATATGCTGTGGTCCCTGCCACACTACTTCCCACGCCCCCTCCCCCCTCCAACCACGTACCCCCTTCCTGGTCGCCTCCCTTATTGGATGGGGTTGGTATGAATGAGAGGGGTGGTGGGGGGTTTTGGAGTGTTGTTGCCAGGGTTAGTCACCTTACCAAGTCAAGTGCTTGCTCTAAATACTGTAATCATCATTTCAGTTTAAGCCATATCACTTTTCCATTCCTCTTTTGATTATTTCTGGCTCTCTCTTTACCCCCCACCACTTTCTCCATCCTCATCCCACTACTACTATCTCCCTCCCTTGGCTTCCCCCTATCTCCCCTCCGCTCTCTCTCTCTGCCTCTCTCCATAATGCACCGTTCACAGAGCAGTAGCGATAGCAGCGGTAACAGCAGTGGTGTTGGTGTCAGTCCATAAGAACGTGAGGGCAGTACTGATGGCAGCCTGTGTGTGTGTGAAGCTCTTTGAGACTGACGATGACCCGCTGAAGAGGATTCCGAGCTAAGGGCACTTCACATGACTCTTTCAAATCCACACAAATAAAGCTCTTTATCCGCCTGAAAGTGGCCCCTCAGATTCAGGGTGCTACAGAGCGGGGCCCCTGAAAGGCCCAACACGATTGTCATGGATATTACACGACGTAAGCAACAACGGGACCGAGGAGACAAGTGTCGAACGGGGAACAAAACTCGAGCAGACTTTTTTGCGAGGCGGGCCAGGGAATGTTGACAGGCGGCTGAATGGGCTGTTTAACCCTTTGAAAGTGAATGGAGGCCTGGCTGAAACAAATGCATTCTGATAGACTTTATACCCACTGGGACACAAAAAGTACACTAAGCCCTGTGCTAGCTGGGGAAGCACAGAAAGCTGAAGGAAAGAAGGCTGGAGAGAGACGAAAATACGATTGGAAAGGTGGGAATGTGTTCTCGCCAGAACCCATCAACCCAGCTCCTCTATTTATCTGGCTTTGGGTTCTTCTCTCTCTTTCAGCTCAACTGAGGGATGATTTAAGTCTTGACTGAGCTGACTGGGCTGTTGCAACCATTTTGACTGACTGAGTCCATTTTGACATTCAGGCAGTCTGTTTGTTCACAAAAGACTGGCGTGTTTTGATGGGAGAAACGAGCCTGAACAGAATACTTAGCTACTCCTTAGCTACAACTGGTTGGCAGCACTTCATTCAATCAAATAACCTTTATTTCTCTATTACCATCCAGGAGTAAAGCCAGGCTCAAAATGCATTGTTTTCATATTGTGCTGTGTGTTGTACTTTCTCTGTATGGGGAGAGAGAGACAGCTAAGAAAACTAGTTCCCGAGCTTAACATCAGAGCCCATATTCATAAAGAATCTTAGAGTAGTAGTGCTGATCTAGGATCAGATCCCCACTCTTATTCATTATGATGTAACAGCCAAAACGTATCCTAGATCAGCACACCTACTCCGGAACACTTAATTTGACCCAGCAGGAAATTCTGCAGGAAATGTGAATTATTATGTGAATTATAATCAAGAGATAGATAAATAGATTTAGTAGGGGTTTATACATTTTTCATTAGGGCAAATCAAGTCTGAAATGTGAAGGTGGAACTTAAAAACTTTAGAAGCCTTTTTAAACCTTGAATACACTACAATGTGTATTTCCTGCTGCACAGGAAAAGGATTTAGGACAACAGAGTGATCAAATGAAGACCGCAGATCTGTAGCTCCCTTCTCAGAACCCATCTCTCTCTGTGGAGGTGATGGCTGGCTGGCTGGCTGGCTGGCTGGCTGGCTGGCTGGCTGGCTGGCTGGCTGGCTGGCTGGCTGGCTGGCTGGCTGGCTGGCTGGCTGGCTGGCTGGCGTTAAACATGTCATTTAAAATGCTAATGACTTGAATTGCAAATGCGTTCACTTTGTAATTTAACTTTGCTCTAAAACAGATATTGCTCCTGCTGATTTAAAATTGGGGCATGTGACAATTCTGAAGCTGTTAATTGCGAAACTACTCAGCATTGCTAATTGTTCCACGGTGTTGGCGGGAAGGGAAATGAGTCTCTGGCAGGGGTACTCTATCAACGTGACGAGGGAGAGGGTGGCGGGTGGCGGGTGGAGGCACGGTGTGGTGTGGTGGTGGCACCATGGAGGTAACGTCACCTGTGTGCAGCCACGCATACCCAACCCATACCTCCACACCGGACCAATGATCCATGACCAGCCAGGCTGACTGTTCTCAGATCCGTTATAGTACTGTCTTCATACTGAGCGAGAGGGAGAGAGACAGAGAGGGAGGCTGAGGATGTGTGTGTATGGGAAGAGATGACAAAGTGTGGGTGGGTTTGTGGGAAAGGTGGGGCTGAAATGTGGTTGATGAAGAGAGGGGTTAGTGCACGGGTGAATATGGGGCCTAAACA